>NW_024883477.1:0-79291 GCF_019059575.1 Amphibalanus amphitrite | reverse complement strand
ATCACATATATTCCGGTTTTTTCGAAATTCAAAAAACTTTTTGGATTTTCGTCTATTTTAATCAAAAAATCTATTTTTTGATTTTTGGGGGTCAAAATCCAAAAATGTCAAAAAATCCGAGATAGCAGTTTTGTAGCCCTGTCAATTCTACAGCTTTTATGTCCTAATCGTTTTTCTGTATTTGCAAAGCTATAGGCCTGACAGCTCTTCCCGCGAAACCCTTTTTTCGGTCGAAAACGGCAGAACATGACGTCACTCTGACGTCATTTCCGGCCAACCTATCATAGCCTTTGGAAAATTTTTGGTCACAATGTGTAAAATTGATGTCCGGGAGGGTACTGAAAGTTTGGTGACGATCGGCGCAGCGGTTCTGGAGATATATCGAAAAGTCTGGAGGGGGGGCAAAAAATAGCCCCCCCCCCCACCAGGGCGCGGGTTAATCTGCTCATACCCAGGGGATGGCAGTAACACGGGAGTTTTCGCCCGCCAAGCCGACCGGATCCCGGACCGCAGTTACACGGGCCTGATCCGTCGGCCTTTGCTTCACAGCGGATAACCGTACATACATGTACAACAAATCGTAGGACGAAATTTACCTGTGCATTCTCCCTCGCTGAATGTGGCGTCCAATGCGTCATCGTAGCCCGTGTTGTCCAGTCCGTTTTCGGAGACGGCCTCTTCAAAGCTGAGCATGCCTGCTGACAAAATAAACATTTGACAGCCAAATAAGCGTAAATATATTAGCTTCCCAAACGACAGGAATTTAGTATTTCTTTCAATCACCGATCATTTTGATTTCAACACACTTCCAGGAGGCGGGGAATCGTGATTCGATTATTATCCAGCGAGATCAACCCGCTCAAGGCCAGAGGATGGTATTTGAACAGGCGTGTTTTCGCAGATATGTAAAAACGCCGGCACTCTGGCACACCTTCTGATGCATCTCCTCTGCATGTGAAAATTTCAGACCCGGGTCCCCAAGTCACGTTCCGAGGTCCCATCACGTGACCTAACCTAAAAAGGCCCAATCATAGCGCATTCAACGCTGCTCAACGAGAGAAACACCATGTCGGTAAAATACACGTAATACAAACTCGGTGTTAAAGTTGTTGCGTAAAAATGCTTTCCATAAAGAAGTTAATTTAAAGAGCTTATGGCCTAATGGTGCTAAACCGTCAACTTAAAGTACTTTCGTCATGACTATTGATGCTCCTTCGAACGTGACTTTCCCACCGCTCGTCGTTACGTGGCCCAGGAGCCGAGTTAGAAGGGAGGCGGGGGATGTTCGAACATTGCCCCTAGACCGGCGAAGGCTGCGCCGGTTATATGGCCTTGGCTGCGCCTAGCACCGGCCCGGCGAAGGTTGATTATTGCCCGCCAGCCGCCAATTGTGGTCCCCATCGTACAAACTTGCACTGCTCATGGTATTTTCACGTTCCGCTCTAGTGGTTGCGCGACCCACGACCAGGGATGCGGAGCCGAGGAAATTTCAGACGGCTCCGGCTCCGGAGAGAAAAAAAAATCGGGTCCGGCTCCGGTTTCGGTTCCGGGTGAAATGCCATGGCGGCTCCGGCTCCGGCTCCGAGTAAAATGGTCCGGCTCCGGCTCCAATGCTCTATACATCCCCTATGCAATTAAATAGGGGTGGAAGAAAAAATACGATGGGATTGGTGCAAGTTGCTTCTGTATTTGCATAACAAGGCTATTTTTATATTTTGAATACCGCATGTTTTACTGCCTTGAACTGTCAAATCGAACTACTGGGTCAATAATTTTCTCCTCTTCAAAAAAAAAAAGGAGCCGGAGTCGCCCCCTTTTTTGACGGCTCCGGCTCCGGCTCCGGGCTATATTGTTTCACGGCTCCAGCTCCGGGCAAAATATGCCGGCTCCGGCGACTCCTGCTCCTGCTCCAGCTCCGGCTCCGTACCCCTGCCCACAACCCGCTGTCCTCCCAGAGAGTTGGGTATTACCATGGTCCATGACTGAGCGCAACTGTCAAACCGAAGGGAAATGCCATCTGGAACCGTCCGGCCGTCAACCGCGGGGGAGGGGGAAAGCGAGCAGCGAGCATTTAACGAGCTGAACACAATGAGACCATTTAACCTTGCAATATCAGATGCACGCTTCATCTGCCAGGGTCGATTAATTGCCATAATTGTGTCTCCCAGACCCCAACCACCTCTGTCAACCCCTGGGAAGGGGTATTACTTACCGTAACTGGGGCCGCCCAGGAGCTGCGGCAGAGGTCTGTGGCTCAGTCTCCTTCACAGGAGAGAGTGCTGGTCGTGTCGAGGGCAGCGAGTCATCCTCCAGCAGACAGCCTGACAAGCCTGGGGTCAAGAAACATGCGTTTTCAAGTGTATGAGTGACCATATATTCCAAATGAAATGTAAGAGGCATAGGCACATATTAGAAACATTGAAGTGATAAGCAACTGGATACAACTGGTATTGAAAGGAGTGGAAAAGTAAAGTACATAGGGAAAGCAAAGCAAGAAAAACAAGCTGAACCCACCAGCAACTGAGTCTAGTTTGATTAGCCCTAGGGATGACTGGTCTGAAGATCTTGCAGAGAGCAGCCCAGAACATTCCTCTGGTTCAACATTGCCCATTGTCAAACATGGGTTAGGGTACACCTGAAATCAGATAGAAAAGGGAACATTAGAATGGTGTGTGTCTAACTGCACTGGAAACAACAAACTGTCTAGAAATATGTAGTTTTGAAAGTATCTCCAGATATACTGAATAAAATGACTGGACACCCTTATTAACAATGCCCACCGACATCCAAAACAAAGACGCGGAATAAGAAGGTGCCTGATACACATACCCACTGATTGGCACTCTGCAGTCAAAATCATCACTAACAATTTCATACAATATCTATTTGCATCTTCATACTGGGATCCCTGGGAATCTGGGATGGTAGGAAGCAAGAGGTAGGTACCTTAACCTACCTATGCGTCCTGCGTCGGGACCTACCTATGCAACAAGCACCACACACAAAGCAGTCAATTCAAACATTCAGGCTTCAGCTAGGATTGTTAAGACTTGGAAATGATAATTATCATAAAAATCCGTTAAAATTTTATTGTGCGTCAGGATTTAGACAGAATGAAAGACCCATTTCAATTTTTATTCCAATTCCACGTGAATTCAATTTCAAATTCAATCGCCGATTTGCAGAAAATGACCCCCATACTTACCTATTCGCATCAGGCAGCCTTCCCTCGGCAATGTGACATTAAAAATGAACAACTCCCATCAATCGTGCCACACTTATGATGAATCGAAATTAACAAAATCCAGCATCTTCTCCGCAACCGATATTTTCAAACGAACGAGGGCTGTTCACGGGCCCTGTGTGCGGTCGGACCGCACACAGCCTCCAAGCTCCGCCCACTGCGTCCCTACGTCAGCCTTCCGTCACCGCACACAGCGATCGCTGTGGCCGGTCGGGACTGGCCACAGCGGACCGTCCACCGCACGCAGCCGTGACGTCAGAACCGCCTACCCATCCCCTACCCCCACGCCTGCTGGACGCACCGCACACAGCGCACGCAGCAGTGTGCGGTGCCCGTGAACACCCCTCTGTGCTTTCAAGGCACTCCCATTTCAATTTTTTTTTTTTTTTTAGTGGCCCTAACTTACGTTACCGGCCTCGCGAGGAGGGCGGCGACCTAACTACGCCGCGCAAAACAAACCGAGGGCTGTTCACGGGCCCTGTGTGCGGTCGGACCGCACACAGCCTCGAAGCTCCGCCCACTTCGTCCCTACGTCATCCTTCCGTCACCGCACACAGCGATCGCTGTGGCCGGTCGGGACTGGCCACAGCGGACCGTCCACCGCACGCAGCCGTGACGTCAGAACCGCCTACCCATCCCCTATGTAACGGAAGTTGGCACAGATTCAGCACAGATTCAGCACAGCACAGATTCGGTAGGGGGAAAAAAGGCCCCGGTAGAGGGAAACCTTTATGACCCGTTTTCCCCTAGAAATGACGTCACAAAGAGGTAAAAATGGGTATCAATCGAAAGCTCTCGTTTACCCAGACACAGTCCCGCAGGAAAATTCCGCTTTTTTTCCCATAGGAAAGTTTTTACGGGAAAATCAAAATTTTGGGTCAATGGGGGGTCCCCCCCGATTTCGTTCAAAATCGGCACACAGGTGCCCCACCACCAGCCGAGAAACTTTCCCCAAAACGGTCCCCGTTGCATTGACGTTTAAGGCCCTTAAAGCCCCGTAAACTCGTAAAAAATCCGTAAATTCGCCCTTGTACGGCCAAAAACGGGGCGCTATGGTGAAAATGGGTATCAATCGAAAGCTCTCGTTTACCCAGACACAGTCCTGCAGGAAAATTCCACTTTTTCCCCATAGGAAAGTTTTTACGGGAAAATCTAAATTTTGGGTCAATGGGGGGTCCCCCCCGATTTCGTTCAAAATCGGCACACAGGTGCCCCACCACCAGCCGAGAAACTTTCCCCAAAACGGTCCCCGTTGCATTGACGTTTAAGGCCCGTAAAGCCCCCTAGACTCGTAAAATATCCGTAAAATCGCCTTTGTACGGACAAAAAAGTGGTGCTATGGTAAAAATGGGTATCAATCGAAAGCTCTCGTTTACCCAGACACAGTCCTGCAGGAAAATTCCACTTTTTTCCCATAGGAAAGTTTTTACGGGAAAATCAAAATTTTGGGTCAATGGGGGGTCCCCCCCGATTTCGTTCAAAATCGGCACACAGGTGCCCCACCACCAGCCGAGAAACTTTCCCCAAAACGGTCCCCGTTGCATTGACGTTTAAGGCCCTTAAAGCCCCGTAAACTCGTAAAAAATCCGTAAATTCGCCCTTGTACGGCCAAAAACGGGGCGCTATGGTGAAAATGGGTATCAATCGAAAGCTTTCGTTTACCCAGACACAGTCCTGCAGGAAAATTCCACTTTTTCCCCATAGGAAAGTTTTTACGGGAAAATCAAAATTTTGGGTCAATGGGGGGTCCCCCCCGATTTCGTTCAAAATCGGCACACAGGTGCCCCACCACCAGCCGAGAAACTTTCCCCAAAACGGTCCCCGTTGCATTGACGTTTAAGGCCCGTAAAGCCCCCTAGACTCGTAAAATATCCGTAAAATCGCCTTTGTACGGACAAAAAAGTGGTGCTATGGTAAAAATGGGTATCAATCGAAAGCTCTCGTTTACCCAGACACAGTCCTGCAGGAAAATTCCACTTTTTTCCCATAGGAAAGTTTTTACAGGAAAATCAAAATTTTGGGTCAATGGGGGGTCCCCCCCGATTTCGTTCAAAATCGGCACACAGGTGCCCCACCACCAGCCGAGAAACTTTCCCCAAAACGGTCCCCGTTGCATTGACGTTTAAGGCCCTTAAAGCCCCGTAAACTCGTAAAAAATCCGTAAATTCGCCCTTGTACGGCCAAAAACGGGGTGCTATGGTTAAAATGGGTATCAATCGAAAGCTCTCGTTTACCCAGACACAGTCCTGCAGGAAAATTCCACTTTTTTCCCATAGGAAAGTTTTTACGGGAAAATCAAAATTTTGGGTCAATGGGGGGTCCCCCCCGATTTCGTTCAAAATCGGCACACAGGTGCCCCACCACCAGCCGAGAAACTTTCCCCAAAACGGTCCCCGTTGCATTGACGTTTAAGGCCCTTAAAGCCCCGTAAACTCGTAAAAAATCCGTAAATTCGCCCTTGTACGGCCAAAAACGGGGCGCTATGGTTAAAATGGGTATCAATCGAAAGCTCTCGTTTACCCAGACACAGTCCTGCAGGAAAATTCCACTTTTTCCCCATAGGAAAGTTTTTACGGGAAAATCAAAATTTTGGGTCAATGGGGGGTCCCCCCCGATTTCGTTCAAAATCGGCACACAGGTGCCCCACCACCAGCCGAGAAACTTTCCCCAAAACGGTCCCCGTTGCATTGACGTTTAAGGCCCTTAAAGCCCCGTAAACTCGTAAAAAATCCGTAAATTCGCCCTTGTACGGCCAAAAACGGGGCGCTATGGTTAAAATGGGTATCAATCGAAAGCTCTCGTTTACCCAGACACAGTCCTGCAGGAAAATTCCACTTTTTCCCCATAGGAAAGTTTTTACGGGAAAATCAAAATTTTGGGTCAATGGGGGGTCCCCCCCGATTTCGTTCAAAATCGGCACACAGGTGCCCCACCACCAGCCGAGAAACTTTCCCCAAAACGGTCCCCGTTGCATTGACGTTTAAGGCCCGTAAAGCCCCCTAGACTCGTAAAATATCCGTAAAATCGCCTTTGTACGGACAAAAAAGTGGTGCTATGGTAAAAATGGGTATCAATCGAAAGCTCTCGTTTACCCAGACACAGTCCTGCAGGAAAATTCCACTTTTTCCCATAGGAAAGTTTTTACGGGAAAATCAAAATTTTGGGTCAATGGGGGGTCCCCCCCGATTTCGTTCAAAATCGGCACACAGGTGCCCCACCACCAGCCGAGAAACTTTCCCCAAAACGGTCCCCGTTGCATTGACGTTTAAGGCCCTTAAAGCCCCGTAAACTCGTAAAAAATCCGTAAATTCGCCCTTGTACGGCCAAAAACGGGGCGCTATGGTGAAAATGGGTATCAATCGAAAGCTCTCGTTTACCCAGACACAGTCCTGCAGGAAAATTCCACTTTTTCCCCATAGGAAAGTTTTTACGGGAAAATCAAAATTTTGGGTCAATGGGGGGTCCCCCCCGATTTCGTTCAAAATCGGCACACAGGTGCCCCACCACCAGCCGAGAAACTTTCCCCAAAACGGTCCCCGTTGCATTGACGTTTAAGGCCCGTAAAGCCCCCTAGACTCGTAAAATATCCGTAAAATCGCCTTTGTACGGACAAAAAAGTGGTGCTATGGTAAAAATGGGTATCAATCGAAAGCTCTCGTTTACCCAGACACAGTCCTGCAGGAAAATTCCACTTTTTTCCCATAGGAAAGTTTTTACGGGAAAATCAAAATTTTGGGTCAATGGGGGGGTCCCCCCCGATTTCGTTCAAAATCGGCACACAGATGCCCCACCACCAGCCGAGAAACTTTCCCCAAAACGGTCCCCGTTGCATTGACGTTTAAGGCCCTTAAAGCCCCGTAAACTCGTAAAAAATCCGTAAATTCGCCCTTGTACGGCCAAAAACGGGGCGCTATGGTGAAAATGGGTATCAATCGAAAGCTCTCGTTTACCCAGACACAGTCCTGCAGGAAAATTCCACTTTTTCCCCATAGGAAAGTTTTTACGGGAAAATCAAAATTTTAGGTCAATGGGGGTCCCCCCCGATTTCGTTCAAAATCGGCACACAGGTGCCCCACCACCAGCCGAGAAACTTTCCCCAAAACGGTCCCCGTTGCATTGACGTTTAAGGCCCGTAAAGCCCCCTAGACTCGTAAAATATCCGTAAAATCGCCTTTGTACGGACAAAAAAGTGGTGCTATGGTAAAAATGGGTATCAATCGAAAGCTCTCGTTTACCCAGACACAGTCCCGCAGGAAAATTCCACTTTTTTCCCATAGGAAAGTTTTTACGGGAAAATCAAAATTTTGGGTCAATGGGGGGTCCCCCCCGATTTCGTTCAAAATCGGCACACAGGTGCCCCACCACCAGCCGAGAAACTTTCCCCAAAACGGTCCCCGTTGCATTGACGTTTAAGGCCCGTAAAGCCCCCTAGACTCGTAAAATATCCGTAAAATCGCCTTTGTACGGACAAAAAAGTGGTGCTATGGTAAAAATGGGTATCAATCGAAAGCTCTCGTTTACCCAGACACAGTCCTGCAGGAAAATTCCACTTTTTTCCCATAGGAAAGTTTTTACGGGAAAATCAAAATTTTGGGTCAATGGGGGGTCCCCCCCGATTTCGTTCAAAATCGGCACACAGGTGCCCCACCACCAGCCGAGAAACTTTCCCCAAAACGGTCCCTGTTGCATTGACGTTTAAGGCCCTTAAAGCCCCGTAAACTCGTAAAAAATCCGTAAATTCGCCCTTGTACGGCCAAAAACGGGGCGCTATGGTGAAAATGGGTATCAATCGAAAGCTCTCGTTTACCCAGACACAGTCCTGCAGGAAAATTCCACTTTTTCCCCATAGGAAAGTTTTTACGGGAAAATCAAAATTTTAGGTCAATGGGGGTCCCCCCCGATTTCGTTCAAAATCGGCACACAGGTGCCCCACCACCAGCCGAGAAACTTTCCCCAAAACGGTCCCCGTTGCATTGACGTTTAAGGCCCGTAAAGCCCCCTAGACTCGTAAAATATCCGTAAAATCGCCTTTGTACGGACAAAAAAGTGGTGCTATGGTAAAAATGGGTATCAATCGAAAGCTCTCGTTTACCCAGACACAGTCCCGCAGGAAAATTCCACTTTTTTCCCATAGGAAAGTTTTTACGGGAAAATCAAAATTTTGGGTCAATGGGGGGTCCCCCCCGATTTCGTTCAAAATCGGCACACAGGTGCCCCACCACCAGCCGAGAAACTTTCCCCAAAACGGTCCCCGTTGCATTGACGTTTAAGGCCCGTAAAGCCCCCTAGACTCGTAAAATATCCGTAAAATCGCCTTTGTACGGACAAAAAAGTGGTGCTATGGTAAAAATGGGTATCAATCGAAAGCTCTCGTTTACCCAGACACAGTCCTGCAGGAAAATTCCACTTTTTTCCCATAGGAAAGTTTTTACGGGAAAATCAAAATTTTGGGTCAATGGGGGGTCCCCCCCGATTTCGTTCAAAATCGGCACACAGGTGCCCCACCACCAGCCGAGAAACTTTCCCCAAAACGGTCCCCGTTGCATTGACGTTTAAGGCCCTTAAAGCCCCGTAAACTCGTAAAAAATCCGTAAATTCGCCCTTGTACGGCCAAAAACGGGGCGCTATGGTGAAAATCGGTATCAATCGAAAGCTCTCGTTTACCCAGACACAGTCCTGCAGGAAAATTCCACTTTTTCCCCATAGGAAAGTTTTTACGGGAAAATCAAAATTTTGGGTCAATGGGGGTCCCCCCCGATTTCGTTCAAAATCGGCACACAGGTGCCCCACCACCAGCCGAGAAACTTTCCCCAAAACGGTCCCCGTTGCATTGACGTTTAAGGCCCGTAAAGCCCCCTAGACTCGTAAAATATCCGTAAAATTGCCTTTGTACGGACAAAAAAGTGGTGCTATGGTAAAAATGGGTATCAATCGAAAGCTCTCGTTTACCCAGACACAGTCCCTTAGGAAAATTCCACTTTTTTCCCATAGGAAAGTTTTTACGGGAAAATCAAAATTTTGGGTCAATGGGGGGTCCCCCCGATTTCGTTCAAAATCGGCACACAGGTGCCCCACCACCAGCCGAGAAACTTTCCCCAAAACGGTCCCCGTTGCATTGACGTTTAAGGCCCTTAAAGCCCCGTAAACTCGTAAAAAATCCGTAAATTCGCCCTTGTACGGCCAAAAACGGGGCGCTAGGGTAAAAATGGGTATCAATCGAAAGCTCTTGTTTACCCAGACACAGTCTTGCAGGAAAATTCCACTTTTTCCCCATAGGAAAGTTTTTACGGGAAAATCAAAATTTCGGGTCAATGGGGGGTCCCCCCCGATTTCGTTCAAAATCGGCACACAGGTGCCCCACCACCAGCCGAGAAATTTTCCCCAAAACGGTCCCCGTTGCATTGACGTTTAAGGCCCTTAAAGCCCCGTAAACTCGTAAAAAATCCGTAAATTCGCCCTTGTACGGCCAAAAACGGGGCGCTAGGGTAAAAATGGGTATCAATCGAAAGCTCTCGTTTACCCAGACACAGTCCTGCAGGAAAATTCCACTTTTTCCCCATAGGAAAGTTTTTAAGGGAAAATCAAAATTTCGGGTCAATGGGGGGTCCCCCCCGATTTCGTTTTAAATCGGCACACAGGTGCCCCACCACCAGCCGAGAAACTTTCCCCAAAACGGTCCCCGTTGCATTGACGTTTAAGGCCCGTAAAGCCCCCTAGACTCGTAAAATATCCGTAAAATCGCCTTTGTACGGACAAAAAAGTGGTGCTATGGTAAAAATGGGTATCAATCGAAAGCTCTCGTTTACCCAGACACAGTCCTGCAGGAAAATTTCACTTTTTCCCCATAGGAAAGTTTTTACGGGAAAATAAAAACTTTCCTATGGGGAAAAATAGAAATTTTCCTGCAGGACTGTGTCTGGGTAAACGAGAGCTTTCGATTGATACCCATTTTTACCCTAGCGCCCCGTTTTTGGCCGTACAAGGGCGAATTTACGGATTTTTTACGAGTTTACGGGGCTTTAAGGGCCTTAAACGTCAATGCAACGGGGACCGTTTTGGGGAAAGTTTCTCGGCTGGTGGTGGGGCACCTGTGTGCCGATTTTGAACGAAATCGGGGGGACCCCCCATTGACCCAAAATTTTGATTTTCCCGTAAAAACTTTCCTATGGGAAAAAAGTGGAATTTTCCTGCAGGACTGTGTCTGGGTAAACGAGAGCTTTCGATTGATACCCATTTTTACCATAGCACCACTTTTTTGTCCGTACAAAGGCGATTTTACGGATATTTTACGAGTCTAGGGGGCTTTACGGGCCTTAAACGTCAATGCAACGGGGACCGTTTTGGGGAAAGTTTCTCGGCTGGTGGTGGGGCACCTGTGTGCTGATTTTGAACGAAATCGGGGGGACCCCCCATTGACCCGAAATTTTGATTTTCCCGTAAAAACTTTCCTATGGGGAAAAAGTGGAATTTTCCTGCAGGACTGTGTCTGGGTAAACGAGAGCTTTCGATTGATACCCATTTTTACCCTAGCGCCCCGTTTTTGGCCGTACAAGGGCGAATTTACGGATTTTTTACGAGTTTACGGGGCTTTAAGGGCCTTAAACGTCAATGCAACGGGGACCGTTTTGGGGAAAGTTTCTCGGCTGGTGGTGGGGCACCTGTGTGCCGATTTTGAACGAAATCGGGGGGACCCCCCATTGACCCAAAATTTTGATTTTCCCGTAAAAACTTTCCTATGGGAAAAAAGTGGAATTTTCCTGCAGGACTGTGTCTGGGTAAACGAGAGCTTTCGATTGATACCCATTTTTACCATAGCACCACTTTTTTGTCCGTACAAAGGCGATTTTACGGATATTTTACGAGTCTAGGGGGCTTTACGGGCCTTAAACGTCAATGCAACGGGGACTGTTTTGGGGAAAGTTTCTCGGCTGGTGGTGGGGCACCTGTGTGCCGATTTTGAACGAAATCGGGGGGGACCCCCCATTGACCCGAAATTTTGATTTTCCCGTAAAAACTTTCCTATGGGGAAAAAGTGGAATTTTCCTGCAGGACTATGTCTGGGTAAACGAGAGCTTTCGATTGATACCCATTTTTACCCTAGCGCCCCGTTTTTGGCCGTACAAGGGCGAATTTACGGATTTTTTACGAGTTTACGGGGCTTTAAGGGCCTTAAACGTCAATGCAACGGGGACCGTTTTGGGGAAAGTTTCTCGGCTGGTGGTGGGGCACCTGTGTGCCGATTTTGAACGAAATCGGGGGGACCCCCCATTGACCCAAAATTTTGATTTTCCCGTAAAAACTTTCCTATGGGGAAAAAGTGGAATTTTCCTGCAGGACTGTGTCTGGGTAAACGAGAGCTTTCGATTGATACCCATTTTTACCATAGCACCACTTTTTTGTCCGTACAAAGGCGATTTTACGGATATTTTACGAGTCTAGGGGGCTTTACGGGCCTTAAACGTCAATGCAACGGGGACCGTTTTGGGGAAAGTTTCTCGGCTGGTGGTGGGGCACCTGTGTGCCGATTTTGAACGAAATCGGGGGGGACCCCCCATTGACCCGAAATTTTGATTTTCCCGTAAAAACTTTCCTATGGGGAAAAAGTGGAATTTTCCTGCAGGACTGTGTCTGGGTAAACGAGAGCTTTCGATTGATACCCATTTTTACCCTAGCGCCCCGTTTTTGGCCGTACAAGGGCGAATTTACGGATTTTTTACGAGTTTACGGGGCTTTAAGGGCCTTAAACGTCAATGCAACGGGGACCGTTTTGGGGAAAGTTTCTCGGCTGGTGGTGGGGCACCTGTGTGCCGATTTTGAACGAAATCGGGGGGGACCCCCCATTGACCCGAAATTTTGATTTTCCCGTAAAAACTTTCCTATGGGGAAAAAGTGGAATTTTCCTGCAGGACTGTGTCTGGGTAAACGAGAGCTTTCGATTGATACCCATTTTCACTTTAGCGCCCCGTTTTTGGCCGTACAAGGGCGAATTTACGGATTTTTTACGAGTTTACGGGGCTTTAAGGGCCTTAAACGTCAATGCAACGGGGACCGTTTTGGGGAAAGTTTCTCGGCTGGTGGTGGGGCACCTGTGTGCCGATTTTGAACGAAATCGGGGGGGGACCCCCCATTGACCCAAAATTTTGATTTTCCCGTAAAAACTTTCCTATGGGGAAAAAGTGGAATTTTCCTGCAGGACTGTGTCTGGGTAAACGAGAGCTTTCGATTGATACCCATTTTTACCTCTTTGTGACGTCATTTCTAGGGGAAAACGGGTCATAAAGGTTTCCCTCTACCGGGGCCTTTTTTCCCCCTACCGAATCTGTGCTGTGCTGAATCTGTGCTGAATCTGTGCCAACTTCCGTTACATCCATCCCCTACCCCCACGCCTGCTGGACGCACCGCACACACCGCACGCAGCAGTGTGCGGTGCCCGTGAACACCCCTCCGGCCGTCCTAACTAAGACCGGTGGCCACTTTTACAGCAAGACAACATGGGAAAACCCATATCCATGTACTATGCCATGAATATGGGAAAAAACCCATGAATTTACGTTAAGACACATAAATGACAGTGAAACTTACCGGTAAATTGATGTTTGTGAAGGGAGGGAAGGAGGAAGTTTGTGAATGGTAAGGTTACTGCATTCAAAGTTATCAGTCGTCAGCAAAAACAACCAAATCAAAGGACGGGATTCTTTAGACGTCATTTAAGTTCTCTCTTGATTTCTAGTTATGTCCTTCCCTTTTCTTTATCATGTATTAGAAATATGAAACAAAATCTTTAAATGATATAGGTTTCAATTTCAAGCTAAAAAAGTTAAAAATACAAAGGAAGCTAAGAGTGTTGATCAAAATTTCACAACGTATGATGAGTTTTGCGAGCGAAGTTTGCGATCCGCACTTATCGAACGGGTCGCATTTGATGTAACGGAACTTGGCACAGATTCAGCACAGATTCAGCACAGCACAGATTCGGTAGGGGGAAAAAAGGCCCCGGTAGAGGGAAACCTTTATGACCCGTTTTCCCCTAGAAATGACGTCACAAAGAGGTAAAAATGGGTATCAATCGAAAGCTCTCGTTTACCCAGACACAGTCCCGCAGGAAAATTCATACATTCATACATTCGCATTATGTAACGGAAGTTGGCACAGATTCAGCACAGATTCAGCACAGCACAGATTCGGTAGGGGGAAAAAAGGCCCCGGTAGAGGGAAACCTTTATGACCCATTTTCCCCTAGAAATGACGTCACAAAGAGGTAAAAATGGGTATCAATCGAAAGCTCTCGTTTACCCAGACACAGTCCTGCAGGAAAATTCCACTTTTTCCCCATAGGAAAGTTTTTACGGGAAAATCAAAATTTCGGGTCAATGGGGGGTCCCCCCCGATTTCGTTCAAAATCGGCACACAGGTGCCCCACCACCAGCCGAGAAACTTTCCCCAAAACGGTCCCCGTTGCATTGACGTTTAAGGCCCGTAAAGCCCCCTAGACTCGTAAAATATCCGTAAAATCGCCTTTGTACGGACAAAAAAGTGGTGCTATGGTAAAAATGGGTATCAATCGAAAGCTCTCGTTTACCCAGACACAGTCCTGCAGGGAAATTCCACTTTTTTCCCATAGGAAAGTTTTTACGGGAAAATCAAAATTTCGGGTCAATGGGGGGTCCCCCCCGATTTCGTTCAAAATCGGCACACAGGTGCCCCACCACCAGCCGAGAAACTTTCCCCAAAACGGTCCCCGTTGCATTGACGTTTAAGGCCCGTAAAGCCCCCTAGACTCGTAAAATATCCGTAAAATCGCCTTTGTACGGACAAAAAAGTGGTGCTATGGTAAAAATGGGTATCAATCGAAAGCTCTCGTTTACCCAGACACAGTCCTGCAGGAAAATTCCACTTTTTTCCCATAGGAAAGTTTTTACGGGAAAATCAAAATTTTGGGTCAATGGGGGGGTCCCCCCCGATTTCGTTCAAAATCGGCACACAGGTGCCCCACAACCAGCCGAGAAACTTTCCCCAAAACGGTCCCCGTTGCATTGACGTTTAAGGCCCTTAAAGCCCCGTAAACTCGTAAAAAATCCGTAAATTCGCCCTTGTACGGCCAAAAACGGGGCGCTAGGGTAAAAATGGGTATCAATCGAAAGCTCTCATTTACCCAGACACAGTCCTGCAGGAAAATTCCACTTTTTCCCCATAGGAAAGTTTTTACGGGAAAATAAAAATTTCGGGTCAATGGGGGGTCCCCCCCCCCCGATTTCGTTCAAAATCGGCACACAGGTGCCTTACCACCAGCCGAGAAACTTTCCCCAAAACGGTCCCCGTTGCATTAACGTTTAAGGCCCTTAAAGCCCCGTAAACTCGTAAAAAATCCGTAAATTCGCCCTTGTACGGCCAAAAACGGGGAGCTAGGGTAAAAATGGGTATCAATCGAAAGCTCTCGTTTACCCAGACACAGTCCTGCAGGAAAATTCCACTTTTTCCCCATAGGAAAGTTTTTACGGGAAAATCAAAATTTCGGGTCAATGGGGGGTCCCCCCCGATTTCGTTCAAAATCGGCACACAGGTGCCCCACCACCAGCCGAGAAACTTTCCCCAAAACGGTCCCGTTGCATTGACGTTTAAGGCCCGTAAAGCCCCGTAGACTCGTAAAATATCCGTAAAATCGCCTTTGTACGGACAAAAAAGTGGTGCTATGGTAAAAATGGATATCAATCGAAAGCTCTCGTTTACCCAGACACAGTCCTGCAGGAAAATTCCACTTTTTTCCCATAGGAAAGTTTTTACGGGAAAATCAAAATTTTGGGTCAATGGGGGGTCCCCCCGATTTCGTTCAAAATCGGCCCACAGGTGCCCCACAACCAGCCGAGAAACTTTCCCCAAAACGGTCCCCGTTGCATTGACGTTTAAGGCCCGTAAAGCCCCCTAGACTCGTAAAATATCCGTAAAATCGCCTTTGTACGGACAAAAAAGTGGTGCTATGGTAAAAATGGGTATCAATCGAAAGCTCTCGTTTACCCAGACACAGTCCTGCAGGAAAATTCCACTTTTTTCCCATAGGAAAGTTTTTACGGGAAAATCAAAATTTTGGGTCAATGGGGGGTCCCCCCCGATTTCGTTCAAAATCGGCACACAGGTGCCCCGCCACCAGCCGAGAAACTTTCCCCAAAACGGTCCCCGTTGCATTGACGTTTAAGGCCCTTAAAGCCCCGTAAACTCGTAAAAAATCCGTAAATTCGCCCTTGTACGGCCAAAAACGGGGCGCTAGGGTAAAAATGGGTATCAATCGAAAGCTCTCGTTTACCCAGACACAGTCCTGCAGGAAAATTCCACTTTTTCCCCATAGGAAAGTTTTTACGGGAAAATCAAAATTTCGGGTCAATGGGGGGTCCCCCCCCGATTTCGTTCAAAATCGGCACACAGGTGCCCCACCACCAGCCGAGAAACTTTCCCCAAAACGGTCCCCGTTGCATTGACGTTTAAGGCCCGTAAAGCCCCCTAGACTCGTAAAATATCCGTAAAATCGCCTTTGTACGGACAAAAAAGTGGTGCTATGGTAAAAATGGGTATCAATCGAAAGCTCTCGTTTACCCAGACACAGTCCTGCAGGAAAATTCCACTTTTTTCCCATAGGAAAGTTTTTACGGGAAAATCAAAATTTCGGGTCAATGGGGGGTCCCCCCCCCCGATTTCGTTCAAAATCGGCACACAGGTGCCCCACCACCAGCCGAGAAACTTTCCCCAAAACGGTCCCCGTTGCATTGACGTTTAAGGCCCGTAAAGCCCCCTAGACTCGTAAAATATCCGTAAAATCGCCTTTGTACGGACAAAAAAGTGGTGCTATGGTAAAAATGGGTATCAATCGAAAGCTCTCGTTTACCCAGACACAGTCCTGCAGGAAAATTCCACTTTTTTCCCATAGGAAAGTTTTTACGGGAAAATCAAAATTTTGGGTCAATGGGGGGTCCCCCCCGATTTCGTTCAAAATCGGCACACAGGTGCCCCACCACCAGCCGAGAAACTTTCCCCAAAACGGTCCCCGTTGCATTGACGTTTAAGGCCCTTAAAGCCCCGTAAACTCGTAAAAAATCCGTAAATTCGCCCTTGTACGGGCAAAAACGGGGCGCTAGGGTAAAAATGGGTATCAATCGAAAGCTCTCGTTTACCCAGACACAGTCCTGCAGGAAAATTCCACTTTTTCCCCATAGGAAAGTTTTTACGGGAAAATCAAAATTTCGGGTCAATAGGGGGTCCCCCCCGATTTCGTTCAAAATCGGCACACAGGTGCCCCACCACCAGCCGAGAAACTTTCCCCAAAACGGTCCCCGTTGCATTGACGTTTAAGGCCCGTAAAGCCCCCTAGACTCGTAAAATATCCGTAAAATCGCCTTTGTACGGACAAAAAAGTGGTGCTATGGTAAAAATGGGTATCAATCGAAAGCTCTCGTTTACCCAGACACAGTCCTGCAGGAAAATTCCACTTTTTTCCCATAGGAAAGTTTTTACGGGAAAATCAAAATTTCGGGTCAATGGGGGGTCCCCCCGATTTCGTTCAAAATCGGCACACAGGTGCCCCACCACCAGCCGAGAAACTTTCCCCAAAACGGTCCCCGTTGCATTGACGTTTAAGGCCCGTAAAGCCCCCTAGACTCGTAAAATATCCGTAAAATCGCCTTTGTACGGACAAAAAAGTGGTGCTATGGTAAAAATGGGTATCAATCGAAAGCTCTCGTTTACCCAGACACAGTCCTGCAGGAAAATTCCACTTTTTTCCCATAGGAAAGTTTTTACGGGAAAATCAAAATTTTGGGTCAATGGGGGGGTCCCCCCCGATTTCGTTCAAAATCGGCACACAGGTGCCCCACAACCAGCCGAGAAACTTTCCCCAAAACGGTCCCCGTTGCATTGACGTTTAAGGCCCTTAAAGCCCCGTAAACTCGTAAAAAATCCGTAAATTCGCCCTTGTACGGCCAAAAACGGGGCGCTAGGGTAAAAATGGGTATCAATCGAAAGCTCTCATTTACCCAGACACAGTCCTGCAGGAAAATTCCACTTTTTCCCCATAGGAAAGTTTTTACGGGAAAATAAAAATTTCGGGTCAATGGGGGGTCCCCCCCCCGATTTCGTTCAAAATCGGCACACAGGTGCCTTACCACCAGCCGAGAAACTTTCCCCAAAACGGTCCCCGTTGCATTGACGTTTAAGGCCCTTAAAGCCCCGTAAACTCGTAAAAAATCCGTAAATTCGCCCTTGTACGGCCAAAAACGGGGAGCTAGGGTAAAAATGGGTATCAATCGAAAGCTCTCGTTTACCCAGACACAGTCCTGCAGGAAAATTCCACTTTTTCCCCATAGGAAAGTTTTTACGGGAAAATCAAAATTTCGGGTCAATGGGGGGTCCCCCCCCGATTTCGTTCAAAATCGGCACACAGGTGCCCCACCACCAGCCGAGAAACTTTCCCCAAAACGGTCCCGTTGCATTGACGTTTAAGGCCCGTAAAGCCCCGTAGACTCGTAAAAAATCCGTAAATTCGCCCTTGTACGGCCAAAAACGGGGCGCTAGGGTAAAAATGGGTATCAATCGAAAGCTCTCATTTACCCAGACACAGTCCTGCAGGAAAATTCCACTTTTTCCCCATAGGAAAGTTTTTACGGGAAAATAAAAATTTCGGGTCAATGGGGGGTCCCCCCCCCGATTTCGTTCAAAATCGGCACACAGGTGCCTTACCACCAGCCGAGAAACTTTCCCCAAAACGGTCCCCGTTGCATTGACGTTTAAGGCCCTTAAAGCCCCGTAAACTCGTAAAAAAATCCGTAAATTCGCCCTTGTACGGCCAAAAACGGGGAGCTAGGGTAAAAATGGGTATCAATCGAAAGCTCTCGTTTACCCAGACACAGTCCTGCAGGAAAATTCCACTTTTTCCCCATAGGAAAGTTTTTACGGGAAAATCAAAATTTCGGGTCAATAGGGGGTCCCCCCCCGATTTCGTTCAAAATCGGCACACAGGTGCCCCACCACCAGCCGAGAAACTTTCCCCAAAACGGTCCCGTTGCATTGACGTTTAAGGCCCGTAAAGCCCCGTAGACTCGTAAAATATCCGTAAAATCGCCTTTGTACGGACAAAAAAGTGGTGCTATGGTAAAAATGGATATCAATCGAAAGCTCTCGTTTACCCAGACACAGTCCTGCAGGAAAATTCCACTTTTTTCCCATAGGAAAGTTTTTACGGGAAAATCAAAATTTTGGGTCAATGGGGGGTCCCCCCCCGATTTCGTTCAAAATCGGCACACAGGTGCCCCACCACCAGCCGAGAAACTTTCCCCAAAACGGTCCCCGTTGCATTGACGTTTAAGGCCCTTAAAGCCCCGTAAACTCGTAAAAAATCCGTAAATTCGCCCTTGTACGGCCAAAAACGGGGCGCTAGGGTAAAAATGGGTATCAATCGAAAGCTCTCGTTTACCCAGACACAGTCCTGCAGGAAAATTCCACTTTTTCCCCATAGGAAAGTTTTTACGGGAAAATCAAAATTTTGGGTCAATGGGGGGTCCCCCCCGATTTCGTTCAAAATCGGCACACAGGTGCCCCGCCACCAGCCGAGAAACTTTCCCCAAAACGGTCCCCGTTGCATTGACGTTTAAGGCCCTTAAAGCCCCGTAAACTCGTAAAAAATCCGTAAATTCGCCCTTGTACGGCCAAAAACGGGGCGCTAGGGTAAAAATGGGTATCAATCGAAAGCTCTCGTTTTCCCAGACACAGTCCTGCAGGAAAATTCCACTTTTTCCCCATAGGAAAGTTTTTACGGGAAAATCAAAATTTCGGGTCAATAAGGGGTCCCCCCCGATTTCGTTCAAAATCGGCACACAGGTGCCCCACCACCAGCCGAGAAACTTTCCCTAAAACGGTCCCCGTTGCATTGACGTTTAAGGCCCGTAAAGCCCCCTAGACTCGTAAAATATCCGTAAAATCGCCTTTGTACGGACAAAAAAGTGGTGCTATGGTAAAAATGGGTATCAATCGAAAGCTCTCGTTTACCCAGACACAGTCCTGCAGGAAAATTCCACTTTTTTCCCATAGGAAAGTTTTTACAGGAAAATCAAAATTTTGGGTCAATGGGGGGTCCCCCCGATTTCGTTCAAAATCGGCACACAGGTGCCCCACCACCAGCCGAGAAACTTTCCCCAAAACGGTCCCCCGTTGCATTGACGTTTAAGGCCCTTAAAGCCCCGTAAACTCGTAAAAAATCCGTAAATTCGCCCTTGTACGGCCAAAAACGGGGCGCTAGGGTAAAAATGGGTATCAATCGAAAGCTCTCGTTTACCCAGACACAGTCCTGCAGGAAAATTCCACTTTTTCCCCATAGGAAAGTTTTTAAGGGAAAATCAAAATTTCGGGTCAATGGGGGGTCCCCCCCGATTTCGTTCAAAATCGGCACACAGGTGCCCCACCACCAGCCGAGAAACTTTCCCCAAAACGGTCCCCGTTGCATTGACGTTTAAGGCCCGTAAAGCCCCCTAGACTCGTAAAATATCCGTAAAATCGCCTTTGTACGGACAAAAAAGTGGTGCTATGGTAAAAATGGGTATCAATCGAAAGCTCTCGTTTACCCAGACACAGTCCTGCAGGAAAATTCCGCTTTTTTCCCATAGGAAAGTTTTTACGGGAAAATCAAAATTTTGGGTCAATGGGGGGTCCCCCCGATTTCGTTCAAAATCGGCACACAGGTGCCCCACCACCAGCCGAAATCGGGGGGGACCCCTCATTGACCCGAAATTTTGATTTTCCCGTAAAAACTTTCCTATGGGGAAAAAGTGGAATTTTCCTGCAGGACTGTGTCTGGGTAAACGAGAGCTTTCGATTGATACCCATTTTTACCCTAGCGCCCCGTTTTTGGCCGTACAAGGGCGAATTTACGGATTTTTTACGAGTTTACGGGGCTTTAAGGGCCTTAAACGTCAATGCAACGGGGACCGTTTTGGGGAAAGTGTCTCGGCTGGTGGTGGGGCACCTGTGTGCCGATTTTGAACGAAATCGGGGGGGACCCCCCATTGACCCAAAATTTTGATTTTCCCGTAAAAACTTTTATATGGGAAAAAAGTGGAATTTTCCTGCAGGACTGTGTCTGGGTAAACGAGAGCTTTCGATTGATACCCATTTTTACCATAGCACCACTTTTTTGTCCGTACAAAGGCGATTTTACGGATATTTTACGAGTCTAGGGGGCTTTACGGGCCTTAAACGTCAATGCAACGGGGACCGTTTTGGGGAAAGTTTCTCGGCTGGTGGTGGGGCACCTGTGTGCCGATTTTGAACGAAATCGGGGGGGACCCCCCATTGACCCGAAATTTTGATTTTCCCGTAAAAACTTTCCTATGGGAAAAAAGTGGAATTTTCCTGCAGGACTGTGTCTGGGTAAACGAGAGCTTTCGATTGATACCCATTTTTACCATAGCACCACTTTTTTGTCCGTACAAAGGCGATTTTACGGATATTTTACGAGTCTAGGGGGCTTTACGGGCCTTAAACGTCAATGCAACGGGGACCGTTTTGGGGAAAGTTTCTCGGCTGGTGGTGGGGCACCTGTGTGCCGATTTTGAACGAAATCGGGGGGACCACCCATTGACCCAAAATTTTGATTTTCCCGTAAAAACTTTCCTATGGGAAAAAAGTGGAATTTTCCTGCAGGACTGTGTCTGGGTAAACGAGAGCTTTCGATTGATACCCATTTTTACCATAGCACCACTTTTTTGTCCGTACAAAGGCGATTTTACGGATATTTTACGAGTCTAGGGGGCTTTACGGGCCTTAAACGTCAATGCAACGGGGACCATTTTGGGGAAAGTTTCTCGGCTGGTGGTGGGGCACCTGTGTGCCGATTTTGAACGAAATCGGGGGGGACCCCCCATTGACCCGAAATTTTGATTTTCCCGTAAAAACTTTCCTATGGGAAAAAGTGGAATTTTCCTGCAGGACTGTGTCTGGGTAAACGAGAGCTTTCGATTGATACCCATTTTTACCCTAGCGCCCCGTTTTTGGCCGTACAAGGGCGAATTTACGGATTTTTTACAAGTTTACGGGGCTTTAAAGGGACCCTCCCACCTTCAAAAAAGTTAATGAATTGGCATGAAAGTGATGTCGCTCGGTTCAGAAAGAGCAAAAACGAATATCTACCAAATTTCACCGAAAAATATTCACCGGTTTTCAAGATATTAGACTGTTACTTTTGTTTACTTTTTGGGATCTCCGCTGTTCCTAGCGACTTTATTTGAAAGTGCGGCATTTGTTGCGCGCAAAGCAGCATATACCACCGCGTGCTACAAAACGTTTTAGTCAAACATTTAACGGACGTTCGAAAGCCTGATGACGTCATCAGATTCCCGTAATGGTTAAGAGATAGGGACCACGCTGGTCCCACCCTGCAAGTAAAGGGAAGAAATTTCTTGAACACCATAAAGCTGCGGGGGTTGCGACCAGGATAAATGGTGGTTTCTGAGCCTGGCCGCAAACTTGGCTATCTCAACTCAAAACTAATGTTAAGGTGGGAGGGTCCCTTTAAGGGCCTTAAACGTCAATGCAACGGGGACCGTTTTGGGGAAAGTTTCTCGGCTGGTGGTGGGGCACCTGTGTGCCGATTTTGAACGAAATCGGGGAGGACCCCCCATTGACCCAAAATTTTGATTTTCCCGTAAAAACTTTCCTATGGGAAAAAAGTGGAATTTTCCTGCAGGACTGTGTCTGGGTAAACGAGAGCTTTCGATTGATACCCATTTTTACCATAGCACCACTTTTTTGTCCGTACAAAGGCGATTTTACGGATATTTTACGAGTCTAGGGGGCTTTACGGGCCTTAAACGTCAATGCAACGGGGACCGTTTTGGGGAAAGTTTCTCGGCTGGTGGTGGGGCACCTGTGTGCTGATTTTGAACGAAATCGGGGGGGACCCCCCATTGACCCGAAATTTTGATTTTCCCGTAAAAACTTTCCTATGGGGAAAAAGTGGAATTTTCCTGCAGGACTGTGTCTGGGTAAACGAGAGCTTTCGATTGATACCCATTTTTACCCTAGCGCCCCGTTTTTGGCCGTACAAGGGCGAATTTACGGATTTTTTACGAGTTTACGGGGCTTTAAGGGCCTTAAACGTCAATGCAACGGGGACCGTTTTGGGGAAAGTTTCTCGGCTGGTGGTGGGGCACCTGTGTGCCGATTTTGAACGAAATCGGGGGGGGACCCCCCATTGACCCGAAATTTTGATTTTCCCGTAAAAACTTTCCTATGGGGAAAAAGTGGAATTTTCCTGCAGGACTGTGTCTGGGTAAACGAGAGCTTTCGATTGATACCCATTTTTACCCTAGCGCCCCGTTTTTGGCCGTACAAGGGCGAATTTACGGATTTTTTACGAGTTTACGGAGCTTTAAGGGCCTTAAACGTCAATGCAACGGGGACCGTTTTGGGGAAAGTTTCTCGGCTGGTGGTGGGGCACCTGTGTGCCGATTTTGAACGAAATCGGGGGGGACCCCCCATTGACCCAAAATTTTGATTTTCCCGTAAAAACTTTCCTATGGGAAAAAAGTGGAATTTTCCTGCAGGACTGTGTCTGGGTAAACGAGAGCTTTCGATTGATACCCATTTTTACCATAGCACCACTTTTTTGTCCGTACAAAGGCGATTTTACGGATATTTTACGAGTCTAGGGGGCTTTACGGGCCTTAAACGTCAATGCAACGGGGACCGTTTTGGGGAAAGTTTCTCGGCTGGTGGTGGGGCACCTGTGTGCTGATTTTGAACGAAATCTGGGGGGACCCCCCATTGACCCGAAATTTTGATTTTCCCGTAAAAACTTTCCTATGGGGAAAAAGTAGAATTTTCCTGCAGGACTGTGTCTGGGTAAACGAGAGCTTTCGATTGATACCCATTTTTACCCTAGCGCCCCGTTTTTGTCCGTACAAGGGCGAATTTACGGATTTTTTACGAGTTTACGGGGCTTTAAGGGCCTTAAACGTCAATGCAACGGGGACCGTTTTGGGGAAAGTTTCTCGGCTGGTGGTGGGGCACCTGTGTGCCGATTTTGAACGAAATCGGGGGGACCCCCCATTGACCCGAAATTTTGATTTTCCCGTAAAAACTTTCCTATGGGGAAAAAGTGGAATTTTCCTGCAGGACTGTGTCTGGGTAAACGAGAGCTTTCGATTGATACCCATTTTTACCCTAGCGCCCCGTTTTTGGCCGTACAAGGGCGAATTTACGGATTTTTTTACGAGTTTACGGGGCTTTAAGGGCCTTAAACGTCAATGCAACGGGGACCGTTTTAAGGGAAAGTTTCTCGGCTGGTGGTGGGACACCTGTGTGCCGATTTTGAACGAAATCGGGGGGGACCCCCCATTGACCCAAAATTTTGATTTTCCCGTAAAAACTTTCCTATGGGAAAAAAGTGGAATTTTCCTGCAGGACTGTGTCTGGGTAAACGAGAGCTTTCGATTGATACCCATTTTTACCCTAGCGCCCCGTTTTTGGCCGTACAAGGGCGAATTTACGGATTTTTTACGAGTTTACGGGGCTTTAAGGGCCTTAAACGTCAATGCAACGGGGACCGTTTTGGGGAAAGTTTCTCGGCTGGTGGTGGGGCACCTGTGTGCCGATTTTGAACGAAATCGGGGGGGACCCCCCGTTGACCCAAAATTTTGATTTTCCCGTAAAAACTTTCCTATGGGAAAAAAGTGGAATTTTCCTGCAGGACTGTGTCTGGGTAAACGAGAGCTTTCGATTGATACCCATTTTTACCATAGCACCACTTTTTTGTCCGTACAAAGGCGATTTTACGGATATTTTACGAGTCTAGGGGGCTTTACGGGCCTTAAACGTCAATGCAACGGGGACCGTTTTGGGGAAAGTTTCTCGGCTGGTGGTGGGGCACCTGTGTGCTGATTTTGAACGAAATCGGGGGGACCCCCCATTGACCCGAAATTTTGATTTTCCCGTAAAAACTTTCCTATGGGGAAAAAGTGGAATTTTCCTGCAGGACTGTGTCTGGGTAAACGAGAGCTTTCGATTGATACCCATTTTTACCCTAGCGCCCCGTTTTTGGCCGTACAAGGGCGAATTTACGGATTTTTTTACGAGTTTACGGGGCTTTAAGGGCCTTAAACGTCAATGCAACGGGGACCGTTTTGGGGAAAGTTTCTCGGCTGGTGGTGGGGCACCTGTGTGCCGATTTTGAACGAAATCGGGGGGGACCCCCCATTGACCCAAAATTTTGATTTTCCCGTAAAAACTTTCCTATGGGGAAAAAGTGGAATTTTCCTGCAGGACTGTGTCTGGGTAAACGAGAGCTTTCGATTGATACCCATTTTTACCCTAGCGCCCCGTTTTTGGCCGTACAAGGGCGAATTTACGGATTTTTTACGAGTTTACGGGGCTTTAAGGGCCTTAAACGTCAATGCAACGGGGACCGTTTTGGGGAAAGTTTCTCGGCTGGTGGTGGGGCACCTGTGTGCCGATTTTGAACGAAATCGGGGGGGACCCCCCATTGACCCAAAATTTTGATTTTCCCGTAAAAACTTTCCTATGGGAAAAAAGTGGAATTTTCCTGCAGGACTGTGTCTGGGTAAACGAGAGCTTTCGATTGATACCCATTTTTACCATAGCACCACTTTTTTGTCCGTACAAAGGCGATTTTACGGATATTTTACGAGTCTAGGGGGCTTTACGGGCCTTAAACGTCAATGCAACGGGGACCGTTTTGGGGAAAGTTTCTCGGCTGGTGGTGGGGCACCTGTGTGCTGATTTTGAACGAAATCGGGGGGACCCCCCATTGACCCGAAATTTTGATTTTCCCGTAAAAACTTTCCTATGGGGAAAAAGTGGAATTTTCCTGCAGGACTGTGTCTGGGTAAACGAGAGCTTTCGATTGATACCCATTTTTACCCTAGCGCCCCGTTTTTGGCCGTACAAGGGCGAATTTACGGATTTTTTACGAGTTTACGGGGCTTTAAGGGCCTTAAACGTCAATGCAACGGGGACCGTTTTGGGGAAAGTTTCTCGGCTGGTGGTGGGGCACCTGTGTGCCGATTTTGAACGAAATCGGGGGGGACCCCCCATTGACCCAAAATTTTGATTTTCCCGTAAAAACTTTCCTATGGGAAAAAAGTGGAATTTTCCTGCAGGACTGTGTCTGGGTAAACGAGAGCTTTCGATTGATACCCATTTTTACCATAGCACCACTTTTTTGTCCGTACAAAGGCGATTTTACGGATATTTTACAAGTTTACGGGGCTTTAAAGGGACCCTCCCACCTTCAAAAAAGTTAATGAATTGGCATGAAAGTGATGTCGCTCGGTTCAGAAAGAGCAAAAACGAATATCTACCAAATTTCACCGAAAAATATTCACCGGTTTTCAAGATATTAGACTGTTACTTTTGTTTACTTTTTGGGATCTCCGCTGTTCCTAGCGACTTTATTTGAAAGTGCGGCATTTGTTGCGCGCAAAGCAGCATATACCACCGCGTGCTACAAAACGTTTTAGTCAAACATTTAACGGACGTTCGAAAGCCTGATGACGTCATCAGATTCCCGTAATGGTTAAGAGATAGGGACCACGCTGGTCCCACCCTGCAAGTAAAGGGAAGAAATTTCTTGAACACCATAAAGCTGCGGGGGTTGCGACCAGGATAAATGGTGGTTTCTGAGCCTGGCCGCAAACTTGGCTATCTCAACTCAAAACTAATGTTAAGGTGGGAGGGTCCCTTTAAGGGCCTTAAACGTCAATGCAACGGGGACCGTTTTGGGGAAAGTTTCTCGGCTGGTGGTGGGGCACCTGTGTGCCGATTTTGAACGAAATCGGGGAGGACCCCCCATTGACCCAAAATTTTGATTTTCCCGTAAAAACTTTCCTATGGGAAAAAAGTGGAATTTTCCTGCAGGACTGTGTCTGGGTAAACGAGAGCTTTCGATTGATACCCATTTTTACCATAGCACCACTTTTTTGTCCGTACAAAGGCGATTTTACGGATATTTTACGAGTCTAGGGGGCTTTACGGGCCTTAAACGTCAATGCAACGGGGACCGTTTTGGGGAAAGTTTCTCGGCTGGTGGTGGGGCACCTGTGTGCTGATTTTGAACGAAATCGGGGGGACCCCCCATTGACCCGAAATTTTGATTTTCCCGTAAAAACTTTCCTATGGGGAAAAAGTGGAATTTTCCTGCAGGACTGTGTCTGGGTAAACGAGAGCTTTCGATTGATACCCATTTTTACCCTAGCGCCCCGTTTTTGGCCGTACAAGGGCGAATTTACGGATTTTTTACGAGTTTACGGGGCTTTAAGGGCCTTAAACGTCAATGCAACGGGGACCGTTTTGGGGAAAGTTTCTCGGCTGGTGGTGGGGCACCTGTGTGCCGATTTTGAACGAAATCGGGGGGGGACCCCCCATTGACCCGAAATTTTGATTTTCCCGTAAAAACTTTCCTATGGGGAAAAAGTGGAATTTTCCTGCAGGACTGTGTCTGGGTAAACGAGAGCTTTCGATTGATACCCATTTTTACCCTAGCGCCCCGTTTTTGGCCGTACAAGGGCGAATTTACGGATTTTTTACGAGTTTACGGAGCTTTAAGGGCCTTAAACGTCAATGCAACGGGGACCGTTTTGGGGAAAGTTTCTCGGCTGGTGGTGGGGCACCTGTGTGCCGATTTTGAACGAAATCGGGGGTGACCCCCCATTGACCCAAAATTTTGATTTTCCCGTAAAAACTTTCCTATGGGAAAAAAGTGGAATTTTCCTGCAGGACTGTGTCTGGGTAAACGAGAGCTTTCGATTGATACCCATTTTTACCATAGCACCACTTTTTTGTCCGTACAAAGGCGATTTTACGGATATTTTACGAGTCTAGGGGGCTTTACGGGCCTTAAACGTCAATGCAACGGGGACCGTTTTGGGGAAAGTTTCTCGGCTGGTGGTGGGGCACCTGTGTGCTGATTTTGAACGAAATCTGGGGGGACCCCCCATTGACCCGAAATTTTGATTTTCCCGTAAAAACTTTCCTATGGGGAAAAAGTAGAATTTTCCTGCAGGACTGTGTCTGGGTAAACGAGAGCTTTCGATTGATACCCATTTTTACCCTAGCGCCCCGTTTTTGTCCGTACAAGGGCGAATTTACGGATTTTTTACGAGTTTACGGGGCTTTAAGGGCCTTAAACGTCAATGCAACGGGGACCGTTTTGGGGAAAGTTTCTCGGCTGGTGGTGGGGCACCTGTGTGCCGATTTTGAACGAAATCGGGGGGACCCCCCATTGACCCGAAATTTTGATTTTCCCGTAAAAACTTTCCTATGGGGAAAAAGTGGAATTTTCCTGCAGGACTGTGTCTGGGTAAACGAGAGCTTTCGATTGATACCCATTTTTACCCTAGCGCCCCGTTTTTGGCCGTACAAGGGCGAATTTACGGATTTTTTTACGAGTTTACGGGGCTTTAAGGGCCTTAAACGTCAATGCAACGGGGACCGTTTTAAGGGAAAGTTTCTCGGCTGGTGGTGGGACACCTGTGTGCCGATTTTGAACGAAATCGGGGGGGACCCCCCATTGACCCAAAATTTTGATTTTCCCGTAAAAACTTTCCTATGGGAAAAAAGTGGAATTTTCCTGCAGGACTGTGTCTGGGTAAACGAGAGCTTTCGATTGATACCCATTTTTACCCTAGCGCCCCGTTTTTGGCCGTACAAGGGCGAATTTACGGATTTTTTACGAGTTTACGGGGCTTTAAGGGCCTTAAACGTCAATGCAACGGGGACCGTTTTGGGGAAAGTTTCTCGGCTGGTGGTGGGGCACCTGTGTGCCGATTTTGAACGAAATCGGGGGGGACCCCCCGTTGACCCAAAATTTTGATTTTCCCGTAAAAACTTTCCTATGGGAAAAAAGTGGAATTTTCCTGCAGGACTGTGTCTGGGTAAACGAGAGCTTTCGATTGATACCCATTTTTACCATAGCACCACTTTTTTGTCCGTACAAAGGCGATTTTACGGATATTTTACGAGTCTAGGGGGCTTTACGGGCCTTAAACGTCAATGCAACGGGGACCGTTTTGGGGAAAGTTTCTCGGCTGGTGGTGGGGCACCTGTGTGCTGATTTTGAACGAAATCGGGGGGACCCCCCATTGACCCGAAATTTTGATTTTCCCGTAAAAACTTTCCTATGGGGAAAAAGTGGAATTTTCCTGCAGGACTGTGTCTGGGTAAACGAGAGCTTTCGATTGATACCCATTTTTACCCTAGCGCCCCGTTTTTGGCCGTACAAGGGCGAATTTACGGATTTTTTTACGAGTTTACGGGGCTTTAAGGGCCTTAAACGTCAATGCAACGGGGACCGTTTTGGGGAAAGTTTCTCGGCTGGTGGTGGGGCACCTGTGTGCCGATTTTGAACGAAATCGGGGGGGACCCCCCATTGACCCAAAATTTTGATTTTCCCGTAAAAACTTTCCTATGGGGAAAAAGTGGAATTTTCCTGCAGGACTGTGTCTGGGTAAACGAGAGCTTTCGATTGATACCCATTTTTACCCTAGCGCCCCGTTTTTGGCCGTACAAGGGCGAATTTACGGATTTTTTACGAGTTTACGGGGCTTTAAGGGCCTTAAACGTCAATGCAACGGGGACCGTTTTGGGGAAAGTTTCTCGGCTGGTGGTGGGGCACCTGTGTGCCGATTTTGAACGAAATCGGGGGGGACCCCCCATTGACCCAAAATTTTGATTTTCCCGTAAAAACTTTCCTATGGGAAAAAAGTGGAATTTTCCTGCAGGACTGTGTCTGGGTAAACGAGAGCTTTCGATTGATACCCATTTTTACCATAGCACCACTTTTTTGTCCGTACAAAGGCGATTTTACGGATATTTTACGAGTCTAGGGGGCTTTACGGGCCTTAAACGTCAATGCAACGGGGACCGTTTTGGGGAAAGTTTCTCGGCTGGTGGTGGGGCACCTGTGTGCTGATTTTGAACGAAATCGGGGGGACCCCCCATTGACCCGAAATTTTGATTTTCCCGTAAAAACTTTCCTATGGGGAAAAAGTGGAATTTTCCTGCAGGACTGTGTCTGGGTAAACGAGAGCTTTCGATTGATACCCATTTTTACCCTAGCGCCCCGTTTTTGGCCGTACAAGGGCGAATTTACGGATTTTTTACGAGTTTACGGGGCTTTAAGGGCCTTAAACGTCAATGCAACGGGGACCGTTTTGGGGAAAGTTTCTCGGCTGGTGGTGGGGCACCTGTGTGCCGATTTTGAACGAAATCGGGGGGGACCCCCCATTGACCCAAAATTTTGATTTTCCCGTAAAAACTTTCCTATGGGAAAAAAGTGGAATTTTCCTGCAGGACTGTGTCTGGGTAAACGAGAGCTTTCGATTGATACCCATTTTTACCATAGCACCACTTTTTTGTCCGTACAAAGGCGATTTTACGGATATTTTACGAGTCTAGGGGGCTTTACGGGCCTTAAACGTCAATGCAACGGGGACCGTTTTGGGGAAAGTTTCTCGGCTGGTGGTGGGGCACCTGTGTGCTGATTTTGAACGAAATCGGGGGGACCCCCCATTGACCCGAAATTTTGATTTTCCCGTAAAAACTTTCCTATGGGGAAAAAGTGGAATTTTCCTGCAGGACTGTGTCTGGGTAAACGAGAGCTTTCGATTGATACCCATTTTTACCCTAGCGCCCCGTTTTTGGCCGTACAAGGGCGAATTTACGGATTTTTTACGAGTTTACGGGGCTTTAAGGGCCTTAAACGTCAATGCAACGGGGACCGTTTTGGGGAAAGTTTCTCGGCTGGTGGTGGGGCACCTGTGTGCCGATTTTGAACGAAATCGGGGGGACCCCCCATTGACCCGAAATTTTGATTTTCCCGTAAAAACTTTCCTATGGGGAAAAAGTGGAATTTTCCTGCAGGACTGTGTCTGGGTAAACGAGAGCTTTCGATTGATACCCATTTTTACCCTAGCGCCCCGTTTTTGGCCGTACAAGGGCGAATTTACGGATTTTTTACGAGTTTACGGGGCTTTAAGGGCCTTAAACGTCAATGCAACGGGGACCGTTTTGGGGAAAGTTTCTCGGCTGGTGGTGGGGCACCTGTGTGCCGATTTTGAACGAAATCGGGGGGGACCCCCCATTGACCCAAAATTTTGATTTTCCCGTAAAAACTTTCCTATGGGAAAAAAGTGGAATTTTCCTGCAGGACTGTGTCTGGGTAAACGAGAGCTTTCGATTGATACCCATTTTTACCATAGCACCACTTTTTTGTCCGTACAAAGGCGATTTTACGGATATTTTACGAGTCTAGGGGGCTTTACGGGCCTTAAACGTCAATGCAACGGGGACCGTTTTGGGGAAAGTTTCTCGGCTGGTGGTGGGGCACCTGTGTGCTGATTTTGAACGAAATCTGGGGGGACCCCCCATTGACCCGAAATTTTGATTTTCCCGTAAAAACTTTCCTATGGGGAAAAAGTGGAATTTTCCTGCAGGACTGTGTCTGGGTAAACGAGAGCTTTCGATTGATACCCATTTTTACCCTAGCGCCCCGTTTTTGTCCGTACAAGGGCGAATTTACGGATTTTTTACGAGTTTACGGGGCTTTAACCCGCGAGTTGCTGGGGGGGGGCGTTAAACGCCCCCACTTTTTTCGCCGGGCCATAGCATAAAAACGGCGCGCCGCAGGCGCGCCAAATTTTGGGTACCTGTAGGGAATTGATTGAAGTTTATTGTGACAAAGTTTAAAAAAAATCGGTCAGAAAATTTTTGAGATATCGAGGTTTTAGTGACGTCATGATTTCTGAGTTTTCGACCAAAAACGGCATATGTTCAAAAAATCATATAAAATCACAGAATAGAGATATAGACATGCCGTAAACGCCATTAGACTGCCAATACCATGGTCAATCAAATGGCTATCTTCGATTATTGATTATCGTTCCGCATTTTCCATAATCTTGAACTGAATCTTGGCAATTTTTCGTGACTCCTTCACGACCATGATACATGAATTTCTTAAATTTAACTTTTTGAGCCAAACACGTACACATATGATAAAATGAATGTCACCATCGTGTTCTACGCCCCAAATTACCCATAAAACATGTGTCACAGGCTGCGAATATCAGTTTTGATTTTCGGGGATATGTGCCTACCCGGTTGACCTGACCTTGACCCTGACCTATGCTTGACTGACCCCTACATGGAGCTGACACTCTTGTAGGCCTTATTAGATGGATTGTGCACCGTTTTCACAGCGTTTATGGCGAGAGGCGCCCATTGCGAAGTCCTGAAGTCCATGCCACTGAAAGCCCGATTTCAGGCGTTTGACCTGACCTTGACCTGACCTGTGACCTCAAAATTCGACTTTAAAATACTCATCTGAAGCGTCTCGTCGCGCTCTTTCGTTTGCCGCCTCGTGCGTTTCGCTGCGCCTATTGGTTCTCGAGTTATCGGCTGGGGGCGTTTAACGCCCCCCCCCAGCAAACGGTGGGTGGCGAAATACCCCAGCAACTGCCGGGTTAAGGGCCTTAAACGTCAATGCAACGGGGACCGTTTTGGGGAAAGTTTCTCGGCTGGTGGTGGGGCACCTGTGTGCCGATTTTGAACGAAATCGGGGGGGACCCCCCATTGACCCGAAATTTTGATTTTCCCGTAAAAAACTTTCCTATGGGGAAAAAGTGGAATTTTCCTGCAGGACTGTGTTTGGGTAAACGAGAGCTTTCGATTGATACCCATTTTTACCCTAGCGCCCCGTTTTTGGCCGTACAAGGGCGAATTTACGGATTTTTTACGAGTTTACGGGGCTTTAAGGGCCTTAAACGTCAATGCAACGGGGACCGTTTTGGGGAAAGTTTCTCGGCTGGTGGTGGGGCACCTGTGTGCCGATTTTGAACGAAATCGGGGGGGACCCCCCATTGACCCGAAATTTTGATTTTCCCGTAAAAACTTTCCTATGGGGAAAAAGTGGAATTTTCCTGCAGGACTGTGTCTGGGTAAACGAGAGCTTTCGATTGATACCCATTTTTACCCTAGCGCCCCGTTTTTGGCCGTACAAGGGCGAATTTACGGATTTTTTTACGAGTTTACGGGGCTTTAAGGGCCTTAAACGTCAATGCAACGGGGACCGTTTTGGGGAAAGTTTCTCGGCTGGTGGTGGGGCACCTGTGTGCCGATTTTGAACGAAATCGGGGGGGACCCCCCATTGACCCAAAATTTTGATTTTCCCGTAAAAACTTTCCTATGGGAAAAAAGTGGAATTTTCCTGCAGGACTGTGTCTGGGTAAACGAGAGCTTTCGATTGATACCCATTTTTACCATAGCACCACTTTTTTGTCCGTACAAAGGCGATTTTACGGATATTTTACGAGTCTAGGGGGCTTTACGGGCCTTAAACGTCAATGCAACGGGGACCGTTTTGGGGAAAGTTTCTCGGCTGGTGGTGGGGCACCTGTGTGCTGATTTTGAACGAAATCGGGGGGACCCCCCATTGACCCGAAATTTTGATTTTCCCGTAAAAACTTTCCTATGGGGAAAAAGTGGAATTTTCCTGCAGGACTGTGTCTGGGTAAACGAGAGCTTTCGATTGATACCCATTTTTACCCTAGCGCCCCGTTTTTGGCCGTACAAGGGCGAATTTACGGATTTTTTACGAGTTTACGGGGCTTTAAGGGCCTTAAACGTCAATGCAACGGGGACCGTTTTGGGGAAAGTTTCTCGGCTGGTGGTGGGGCACCTGTGTGCCGATTTTGAACGAAATCGGGGGGGACCCCCCATTGACCCGAAATTTTGATTTTCCCGTAAAAACTTTCCTATGGGGAAAAAGTGGAATTTTCCTGCAGGACTGTGTCTGGGTAAACGAGAGCTTTCGATTGATACCCATTTTTACCCTAGCGCCCCGTTTTTGGCCGTACAAGGGCGAATTTACGGATTTTTTACGAGTTTACGGGGCTTTAAGGGCCTTAAACGTCAATGCAACGGGGACCGTTTTGGGGAAAGTTTCTCGGCTGGTGGTGGGGCACCTGTGTGCCGATTTTGAACGAAATCGGGGGGGGACCCCCCATTGACCCAAAATTTTGATTTTCCCGTAAAAACTTTCCTATGGGAAAAAAGTGGAATTTTCCTGCAGGACTGTGTCTGGGTAAACGAGAGCTTTCGATTGATACCCATTTTTACCATAGCACCACTTTTTTGTCCGTACAAAGGCGATTTTACGGATATTTTACGAGTCTAGGGGGCTTTACGGGCCTTAAACGTCAATGCAACGGGGACCGTTTTGGGGAAAGTTTCTCGGCTGGTGGTGGGGCACCTGTGTGCTGATTTTGAACGAAATCTGGGGGGACCCCCCATTGACCCGAAATTTTGATTTTCCCGTAAAAACTTTCCTATGGGGAAAAAGTGGAATTTTCCTGCAGGACTGTGTCTGGGTAAACGAGAGCTTTTGATTGATACCCATTTTTACCCTAGCGCCCCGTTTTTGTCCGTACAAGGGCGAATTTACGGATTTTTTACGAGTTTACGGGGCTTTAAGGGCCTTAAACGTCAATGCAACGGGGACCGTTTTGGGGAAAGTTTCTCGGCTGGTGGTGGGGCACCTGTGTGCCGATTTTGAACGAAATCGGGGGGGACCCCCCATTGACCCGAAATTTTGATTTTCCCGTAAAAACTTTCCTATGGGGAAAAAGTGGAATTTTCCTGCAGGACTGTGTCTGGGTAAACGAGAGCTTTCGATTGATACCCATTTTTACCCTAGCGCCCCGTTTTTGGCCGTACAAGGGCGAATTTACGGATTTTTTACGAGTTTACGGGGCTTTAAGGGCCTTAAACGTCAATGCAACGGGGACCGTTTTGGGGAAAGTTTCTCGGCTGGTGGTGGGGCACCTGTGTGCCGATTTTGAACGAAATCGGGGGGGACCCCCCATTGACCCGAAATTTTGATTTTCCCGTAAAAACTTTCCTATGGGGAAAAAGTGGAATTTTCCTGCAGGACTGTGTCTGGGTAAACGAGAGCTTTCGATTGATACCCATTTTTACCCTAGCGCCCCGTTTTTGGCCGTACAAGGGCGAATTTACGGATTTTTTTACGAGTTTACGGGGCTTTAAGGGCCTTAAACGTCAATGCAACGGGGACCGTTTTGGGGAAAGTTTCTCGGCTGGTGGTGGGGCACCTGTGTGCCGATTTTGAACGAAATCGGGGGGGACCCCCCATTGACCCAAAATTTTGATTTTCCCGTAAAAACTTTCCTATGGGAAAAAAGTGGAATTTTCCTGCAGGACTGTGTCTGGGTAAACGAGAGCTTTCGATTGATACCCATTTTTACCATAGCACCACTTTTTTGTCCGTACAAAGGCGATTTTACGGATATTTTACGAGTCTAGGGGGCTTTACGGGCCTTAAACGTCAATGCAACGGGGACCGTTTTGGGGAAAGTTTCTCGGCTGGTGGTGGGGCACCTGTGTGCTGATTTTGAACGAAATCGGGGGGACCCCCCATTGACCCGAAATTTTGATTTTCCCGTAAAAACTTTCCTATGGGGAAAAAGTGGAATTTTCCTGCAGGACTGTGTCTGGGTAAACGAGAGCTTTCGATTGATACCCATTTTTACCCTAGCGCCCCGTTTTTGGCCGTACAAGGGCGAATTTACGGATTTTTTACGAGTTTACGGGGCTTTAAGGGCCTTAAACGTCAATGCAACGGGGACCGTTTTGGGGAAAGTTTCTCGGCTGGTGGTGGGGCACCTGTGTGCCGATTTTGAACGAAATCGGGGGGGACCCCCCATTGACCCAAAATTTTGATTTTCCCGTAAAAACTTTCCTATGGGAAAAAAGTGGAATTTTCCTGCAGGACTGTGTCTGGGTAAACGAGAGCTTTCGATTGATACCCATTTTTACCATAGCACCACTTTTTTGTCCGTACAAAGGCGATTTTACGGATATTTTACAAGTTTACGGGGCTTTAAAGGGACCCTCCCACCTTCAAAAAAGTTAATGAATTGGCATGAAAGTGATGTCGCTCGGTTCAGAAAGAGCAAAAACGAATATCTACCAAATTTCACCGAAAAATATTCACCGGTTTTCAAGATATTAGACTGTTACTTTTGTTTACTTTTTGGGATCTCCGCTGTTCCTAGCGACTTTATTTGAAAGTGCGGCATTTGTTGCGCGCAAAGCAGCATATACCACCGCGTGCTACAAAACGTTTTAGTCAAACATTTAACGGACGTTCGAAAGCCTGATGACGTCATCAGATTCCCGTAATGGTTAAGAGATAGGGACCACGCTGGTCCCACCCTGCAAGTAAAGGGAAGAAATTTCTTGAACACCATAAAGCTGCGGGGGTTGCGACCAGGATAAATGGTGGTTTCTGAGCCTGGCCGCAAACTTGGCTATCTCAACTCAAAACTAATGTTAAGGTGGGAGGGTCCCTTTAAGGGCCTTAAACGTCAATGCAACGGGGACCGTTTTGGGGAAAGTTTCTCGGCTGGTGGTGGGGCACCTGTGTGCCGATTTTGAACGAAATCGGGGAGGACCCCCCATTGACCCAAAATTTTGATTTTCCCGTAAAAACTTTCCTATGGGAAAAAAGTGGAATTTTCCTGCAGGACTGTGTCTGGGTAAACGAGAGCTTTCGATTGATACCCATTTTTACCATAGCACCACTTTTTTGTCCGTACAAAGGCGATTTTACGGATATTTTACGAGTCTAGGGGGCTTTACGGGCCTTAAACGTCAATGCAACGGGGACCGTTTTGGGGAAAGTTTCTCGGCTGGTGGTGGGGCACCTGTGTGCTGATTTTGAACGAAATCGGGGGGACCCCCCATTGACCCGAAATTTTGATTTTCCCGTAAAAACTTTCCTATGGGGAAAAAGTGGAATTTTCCTGCAGGACTGTGTCTGGGTAAACGAGAGCTTTCGATTGATACCCATTTTTACCCTAGCGCCCCGTTTTTGGCCGTACAAGGGCGAATTTACGGATTTTTTACGAGTTTACGGGGCTTTAAGGGCCTTAAACGTCAATGCAACGGGGACCGTTTTGGGGAAAGTTTCTCGGCTGGTGGTGGGGCACCTGTGTGCCGATTTTGAACGAAATCGGGGGGGGACCCCCCATTGACCCGAAATTTTGATTTTCCCGTAAAAACTTTCCTATGGGGAAAAAGTGGAATTTTCCTGCAGGACTGTGTCTGGGTAAACGAGAGCTTTCGATTGATACCCATTTTTACCCTAGCGCCCCGTTTTTGGCCGTACAAGGGCGAATTTACGGATTTTTTACGAGTTTACGGAGCTTTAAGGGCCTTAAACGTCAATGCAACGGGGACCGTTTTGGGGAAAGTTTCTCGGCTGGTGGTGGGGCACCTGTGTGCCGATTTTGAACGAAATCGGGGGTGACCCCCCATTGACCCAAAATTTTGATTTTCCCGTAAAAACTTTCCTATGGGAAAAAAGTGGAATTTTCCTGCAGGACTGTGTCTGGGTAAACGAGAGCTTTCGATTGATACCCATTTTTACCATAGCACCACTTTTTTGTCCGTACAAAGGCGATTTTACGGATATTTTACGAGTCTAGGGGGCTTTACGGGCCTTAAACGTCAATGCAACGGGGACCGTTTTGGGGAAAGTTTCTCGGCTGGTGGTGGGGCACCTGTGTGCTGATTTTGAACGAAATCTGGGGGGACCCCCCATTGACCCGAAATATTGATTTTCCCGTAAAAACTTTCCTATGGGGAAAAAGTAGAATTTTCCTGCAGGACTGTGTCTGGGTAAACGAGAGCTTTCGATTGATACCCATTTTTACCCTAGCGCCCCGTTTTTGTCCGTACAAGGGCGAATTTACGGATTTTTTACGAGTTTACGGGGCTTTAAGGGCCTTAAACGTCAATGCAACGGGGACCGTTTTGGGGAAAGTTTCTCGGCTGGTGGTGGGGCACCTGTGTGCCGATTTTGAACGAAATCGGGGGGGACCCCCCATTGACCCGAAATTTTGATTTTCCCGTAAAAACTTTCCTATGGGGAAAAAGTGGAATTTTCCTGCAGGACTGTGTCTGGGTAAACGAGAGCTTTCGATTGATACCCATTTTTACCCTAGCGCCCCGTTTTTGGCCGTACAAGGGCGAATTTACGGATTTTTTACGAGTTTACGGGGCTTTAAGGGCCTTAAACGTCAATGCAACGGGGACCGTTTTAGGGGAAAGTTTCTCGGCTGGTGGTGGGGCACCTGTGTGCCGATTTTGAACGAAATCGGGGGGGACCCCCCATTGACCCAAAATTTTGATTTTCCCGTAAAAACTTTCCTATGGGAAAAAAGTGGAATTTTCCTGCAGGACTGTGTCTGGGTAAACGAGAGCTTTCGATTGATACCCATTTTTACCATAGCACCACTTTTTTGTCCGTACAAAGGCGATTTTACGGATATTTTACGAGTCTAGGGGGCTTTACGGGCCTTAAACGTCAATGCAACGGGGACCGTTTTGGGGAAAGTTTCTCGGCTGGTGGTGGGGCACCTGTGTGCTGATTTTGAACGAAATCGGGGGGGACCCCCCATTGACCCGAAATTTTGATTTTCCCGTAAAAACTTTCCTATGGGGAAAAAGTGGAATTTTCCTGCAGGACTGTGTCTGGGTAAACGAGAGCTTTCGATTGATACCCATTTTTACCCTAGCGCCCCGTTTTTGTCCGTACAAGGGCGAATTTACGGATTTTTTACGAGTTTACGGGGCTTTAAGGGCCTTAAACGTCAATGCAACGGGGACCGTTTTGGGGAAAGTTTCTCGGCTGGTGGTGGGGCACCTGTGTGCCGATTTTGAACGAAATCGGGGGGGACCCCCCATTGACCCGAAATTTTGATTTTCCCGTAAAAACTTTCCTATGGGGAAAAAGTGGAATTTTCCTGCAGGACTGTGTCTGGGTAAACGAGAGCTTTCGATTGATACCCATTTTTACCCTAGCGCCCCGTTTTTGGCCGTACAAGGGCGAATTTACGGATTTTTTACGAGTTTACGGGGCTTTAAGGGCCTTAAACGTCAATGCAACGGGGACCGTTTTGGGGAAAGTTTCTCGGCTGGTGGTGGGGCACCTGTGTGCCGATTTTGAACGAAATCGGGGGGGACCCCCCATTGACCCAAAATTTTGATTTTCCCGTAAAAACTTTCCTATGGGAAAAAAGTGGAATTTTCCTGCAGGACTGTGTCTGGGTAAACGAGAGCTTTCGATTGATACCCATTTTTACCCTAGCGCCCCGTTTTTGGCCGTACAAGGGCGAATTTACGGATTTTTTACGAGTTTACGGGGCTTTAAGGGCCTTAAACGTCAATGCAACGGGGACCGTTTTGGGGAAAGTTTCTCGGCTGGTGGTGGGGCACCTGTGTGCCGATTTTGAACGAAATCGGGGGGGACCCCCCATTGACCCAAAATTTTGATTTTCCCGTAAAAACTTTCCTATGGGAAAAAAGTGGAATTTTCCTGCAGGACTGTGTCTGGGTAAACGAGAGCTTTCGATTGATACCCATTTTTACCATAGCACCACTTTTTTGTCCGTACAAAGGCGATTTTACGGATATTTTACGAGTCTAGGGGGCTTTACGGGCCTTAAACGTCAATGCAACGGGGACCGTTTTGGGGAAAGTTTCTCGGCTGGTGGTGGGGCACCTGTGTGCTGATTTTGAACGAAATCGGGGGGACCCCCCATTGACCCGAAATTTTGATTTTCCCGTAAAAACTTTCCTATGGGGAAAAAGTGGAATTTTCCTGCAGGACTGTGTCTGGGTAAACGAGAGCTTTCGATTGATACCCATTTTTACCCTAGCGCCCCGTTTTTGGCCGTACAAGGGCGAATTTACGGATTTTTTTACGAGTTTACGGGGCTTTAAGGGCCTTAAACGTCAATGCAACGGGGACCGTTTTGGGGAAAGTTTCTCGGCTGGTGGTGGGGCACCTGTGTGCCGATTTTGAACGAAATCGGGGGGGACCCCCCATTGACCCAAAATTTTGATTTTCCCGTAAAAACTTTCCTATGGGGAAAAAGTGGAATTTTCCTGCAGGACTGTGTCTGGGTAAACGAGAGCTTTCGATTGATACCCATTTTTACCCTAGCGCCCCGTTTTTGGCCGTACAAGGGCGAATTTACGGATTTTTTACGAGTTTACGGGGCTTTAAGGGCCTTAAACGTCAATGCAACGGGGACCGTTTTGGGGAAAGTTTCTCGGCTGGTGGTGGGGCACCTGTGTGCCGATTTTGAACGAAATCGGGGGGGACCCCCCATTGACCCAAAATTTTGATTTTCCCGTAAAAACTTTCCTATGGGAAAAAAGTGGAATTTTCCTGCAGGACTGTGTCTGGGTAAACGAGAGCTTTCGATTGATACCCATTTTTACCATAGCACCACTTTTTTGTCCGTACAAAGGCGATTTTACGGATATTTTACGAGTCTAGGGGGCTTTACGGGCCTTAAACGTCAATGCAACGGGGACCGTTTTGGGGAAAGTTTCTCGGCTGGTGGTGGGGCACCTGTGTGCTGATTTTGAACGAAATCGGGGGGGACCCCCCATTGACCCGAAATTTTGATTTTCCCGTAAAAACTTTCCTATGGGGAAAAAGTGGAATTTTCCTGCAGGACTGTGTCTGGGTAAACGAGAGCTTTCGATTGATACCCATTTTTACCCTAGCGCCCCGTTTTTGGCCGTACAAGGGCGAATTTACGGATTTTTTACGAGTTTACGGGGCTTTAAGGGCCTTAAACGTCAATGCAACGGGGACCGTTTTGGGGAAAGTTTCTCGGCTGGTGGTGGGGCACCTGTGTGCCGATTTTGAACGAAATCGGGGGGGACCCCCCATTGACCCAAAATTTTGATTTTCCCGTAAAAACTTTCCTATGGGAAAAAAGTGGAATTTTCCTGCAGGACTGTGTCTGGGTAAACGAGAGCTTTCGATTGATACCCATTTTTACCATAGCACCACTTTTTTGTCCGTACAAAGGCGATTTTACGGATATTTTACGAGTCTAGGGGGCTTTACGGGCCTTAAACGTCAATGCAACGGGGACCGTTTTGGGGAAAGTTTCTCGGCTGGTGGTGGGGCACCTGTGTGCCTGATTTTGAACGAAATCGGGGGGACCCCCCATTGACCCGAAATTTTGATTTTCCCGTAAAAACTTTCCTATGGGGAAAAAGTGGAATTTTCCTGCAGGACTGTGTCTGGGTAAACGAGAGCTTTCGATTGATACCCATTTTTACCCTAGCGCCCCGTTTTTGGCCGTACAAGGGCGAATTTACGGATTTTTTACGAGTTTACGGGGCTTTAAGGGCCTTAAACGTCAATGCAACGGGGACCGTTTTGGGGAAAGTTTCTCGGCTGGTGGTGGGGCACCTGTGTGCCGATTTTGAACGAAATCGGGGGGGACCCCCCATTGACCCGAAATTTTGATTTTCCCGTAAAAACTTTCCTATGGGGAAAAAGTGGAATTTTCCTGCAGGACTGTGTCTGGGTAAACGAGAGCTTTCGATTGATACCCATTTTTACCCTAGCGCCCCGTTTTTGGCCGTACAAGGGCGAATTTACGGATTTTTTACGAGTTTACGGGGCTTTAAGGGCCTTAAACGTCAATGCAACGGGGACCGTTTTGGGGAAAGTTTCTCGGCTGGTGGTGGGGCACCTGTGTGCCGATTTTGAACGAAATCGGGGGGGACCCCCCATTGACCCAAAATTTTGATTTTCCCGTAAAAACTTTCCTATGGGAAAAAAGTGGAATTTTCCTGCAGGACTGTGTCTGGGTAAACGAGAGCTTTCGATTGATACCCATTTTTACCATAGCACCACTTTTTTGTCCGTACAAAGGCGATTTTACGGATATTTTACGAGTCTAGGGGGCTTTACGGGCCTTAAACGTCAATGCAACGGGGACCGTTTTGGGGAAAGTTTCTCGGCTGGTGGTGGGGCACCTGTGTGCTGATTTTGAACGAAATCTGGGGGGACCCCCCATTGACCCGAAATTTTGATTTTCCCGTAAAAACTTTCCTATGGGGAAAAAGTGGAATTTTCCTGCAGGACTGTGTCTGGGTAAACGAGAGCTTTCGATTGATACCCATTTTTACCCTAGCGCCCCGTTTTTGTCCGTACAAGGGCGAATTTACGGATTTTTTACGAGTTTACGGGGCTTTAAGGGCCTTAAACGTCAATGCAACGGGGACCGTTTTGGGGAAAGTTTCTCGGCTGGTGGTGGGGCACCTGTGTGCCGATTTTGAACGAAATCGGGGGGGACCCCCCATTGACCCGAAATTTTGATTTTCCCGTAAAAAACTTTCCTATGGGGAAAAAGTGGAATTTTCCTGCAGGACTGTGTCTGGGTAAACGAGAGCTTTCGATTGATACCCATTTTTACCCTAGCGCCCCGTTTTTGGCCGTACAAGGGCGAATTTACGGATTTTTTACGAGTTTACGGGGCTTTAAGGGCCTTAAACGTCAATGCAACGGGGACCGTTTTGGGGAAAGTTTCTCGGCTGGTGGTGGGGCACCTGTGTGCCGATTTTGAACGAAATCGGGGGGGACCCCCCATTGACCCGAAATTTTGATTTTCCCGTAAAAACTTTCCTATGGGGAAAAAGTGGAATTTTCCTGCAGGACTGTGTCTGGGTAAACGAGAGCTTTCGATTGATACCCATTTTTACCCTAGCGCCCCGTTTTTGGCCGTACAAGGGCGAATTTACGGATTTTTTACGAGTTTACGGGGCTTTAAGGGCCTTAAACGTCAATGCAACGGGGACCGTTTTGGGGAAAGTTTCTCGGCTGGTGGTGGGGCACCTGTGTGCCGATTTTGAACGAAATCGGGGGGGACCCCCCATTGACCCAAAATTTTGATTTTCCCGTAAAAACTTTCCTATGGGAAAAAAGTGGAATTTTCCTGCAGGACTGTGTCTGGGTAAACGAGAGCTTTCGATTGATACCCATTTTTACCATAGCACCACTTTTTTGTCCGTACAAAGGCGATTTTACGGATATTTTACGAGTCTAGGGGGCTTTACGGGCCTTAAACGTCAATGCAACGGGGACCGTTTTGGGGAAAGTTTCTCGGCTGGTGGTGGGGCACCTGTGTGCTGATTTTGAACGAAATCGGGGGGACCCCCCATTGACCCGAAATTTTGATTTTCCCGTAAAAACTTTCCTATGGGGAAAAAGTGGAATTTTCCTGCAGGACTGTGTCTGGGTAAACGAGAGCTTTCGATTGATACCCATTTTTACCCTAGCGCCCCGTTTTTGGCCGTACAAGGGCGAATTTACGGATTTTTTACGAGTTTACGGGGCTTTAAGGGCCTTAAACGTCAATGCAACGGGGACCGTTTTGGGGAAAGTTTCTCGGCTGGTGGTGGGGCACCTGTGTGCCGATTTTGAACGAAATCGGGGGGGACCCCCCATTGACCCGAAATTTTGATTTTCCCGTAAAAACTTTCCTATGGGGAAAAAGTGGAATTTTCCTGCAGGACTGTGTCTGGGTAAACGAGAGCTTTCGATTGATACCCATTTTTACCATAGCACCACTTTTTTGTCCGTACAAAGGCGATTTTACGGATATTTTACGAGTCTAGGGGGCTTTAACGGGCCTTAAACGTCAATGCAACGGGGACCGTTTTGGGGAAAGTTTCTCGGCTGGTGGTGGGGCACCTGTGTGCCTGATTTTGAACGAAATCTGGGGGGACCCCCCATTGACCCGAAATTTTGATTTTCCCGTAAAAACTTTCCTATGGGGAAAAAGTGGAATTTTCCTGCAGGACTGTGTCTGGGTAAACGAGAGCTTTCGATTGATACCCATTTTTACCCTAGCGCCCCGTTTTTGTCCGTACAAGGGCGAATTTACGGATTTTTTACGAGTTTACGGGGCTTTAAGGGCCTTAAACGTCAATGCAACGGGGACCGTTTTGGGGAAAGTTTCTCGGCTGGTGGTGGGGCACCTGTGTGCCGATTTTGAACGAAATCGGGGGGGACCCCCCATTGACCCGAAATTTTGATTTTCCCGTAAAAACTTTCCTATGGGGAAAAAGTGGAATTTTCCTGCAGGACTGTGTCTGGGTAAACGAGAGCTTTCGATTGATACCCATTTTTACCCTAGCGCCCCGTTTTTGGCCGTACAAGGGCGAATTTACGGATTTTTTACGAGTTTACGGGGCTTTAAGGGCCTTAAACGTCAATGCAACGGGGACCGTTTTGGGGAAAGTTTCTCGGCTGGTGGTGGGGCACCTGTGTGCCGATTTTGAACGAAATCGGGGGGGACCCCCCATTGACCCGAAATTTTGATTTTCCCGTAAAAACTTTCCTATGGGGAAAAAGTGGAATTTTCCTGCAGGACTGTGTCTGGGTAAACGAGAGCTTTCGATTGATACCCATTTTTACCCTAGCGCCCCGTTTTTGGCCGTACAAGGGCGAATTTACGGATTTTTTTACGAGTTTACGGGGCTTTAAGGGCCTTAAACGTCAATGCAACGGGGACCGTTTTGGGGAAAGTTTCTCGGCTGGTGGTGGGGCACCTGTGTGCCGATTTTGAACGAAATCGGGGGGGACCCCCCATTGACCCAAAATTTTGATTTTCCCGTAAAAACTTTCCTATGGGAAAAAAGTGGAATTTTCCTGCAGGACTGTGTCTGGGTAAACGAGAGCTTTCGATTGATACCCATTTTTACCTCTTTGTGACGTCATTTCTAGGGGAAAACGGGTCATAAAGGTTTCCCTCTACCGGGGCCTTTTTTTCCCCCTACCGAATCTGTGCTGTGCTGAATCTGTGCTGAATCTGTGCCAACTTCCGTTACATTAATCGATCAGTTTTTTTTCTGTGAGCGCTCGCGCAAACAAGACTTAGAACATATTTGAGTTTTTATCCAGGGCCCTGCTCGGTCGCTGTTTTTATATCAGCGTGCTGTCGGTTATTGCTGGCGCGGCTTGGCCTCTTATTGGTCTAACGAATAGACCACTTGAATTCGACCAATGAGGAGCCAAGAAGTTAGCAGCATGGTCGCAGCCTGCTGATAAATAAACGGGGTGCGAACAGAGCTCTAGGTATTATGTAACTGAATGTGCAGAAAATCGAAAGCATATACCTATCCAATTCAATTTTCCTTTTTTTTAAGCCTGTAGGTTTTATTTCTGGTTTTTTTATCTTGCCTGAAAGAATACTTGGATTTTTGTCTTCAATAACTGTAAGGTGCTATCCTACATTCCTAATGATCAGGTAAGATTGATTTGAAAGAACATGACAATACAAAATGCAAGGTACCTATTACCTACCTATATTTTTATGAATTTGTCCGGCTAAAGAAGGAGAGATTGATATCATGATTCATCTTTAACTTTGACTTGTGTTGAAGCTCCCCCTACCTATGTAGTATGTTGGTAAATGATAAAACCACCACAGGTTTGCATAGGTTCTGCCCCTTTCAATGTTGCTGGGCATCTGTTGGCAGAATATTTAGAAGTAAGCCTGCTCATCAGAATGTTAGTTTAAGTTCTTGTTGTGGGACGCTGAATACTTTGGATCCTGAGATGTATTCTTGCCGTGGGACCTTGAGGACTGTGGACCCTGAACTCTGAAGTGTATACTTATCATGGGACCTTGGGGACTGTGGATCCTGAAATTCACGCTTGTCGTGGGACCCTAGGGACTGTGGATCCTGCAATGCATTCTTGTCGTGGGACCTTGGGGACTGTGGATCCTGCAATGTATATTTGCCGTGGGACCTTGGAAACCTTGGATTTTAGAAATTGAATTTGCCGTGGGACCTTGGAAACCTTGATTCTAGAAATTGAATTTGCCGTGGGACCTTGGAAACCTTGGATTCTAGAAATTGAATTTGCCGTGGGACCTTGGAAACCTTGGATTCTAGAAATTGAATTTGCCGTGGGACCTTGGAAACCTTGGATTCTTGAAATTGAATTTGCCGTGGGACCTTGAGGATCCTGGATCTTGATTTTTGGTCACGGCACAAGTCTGCTGCTCACAGATTTCGACGTAAAGAAACGGCTCAGCAGCCTCAGCTTACTTTACTTGTGTGCAATGCGGTGCAGTCTACCCCACACAATGCTATGCGGTACAGCCTATCTCACAGGTCTTTTTTACCGTACAATATGTCTGGAGACTGGAGTTTGACCGTTCACAACGGTATTCACGTCCGTGAGCCTTGCATATTAGGTATTTATCACCGGCTGGAAAATGTAACAAGATCGTGGTGTGGCTTCCTAGTAGACGATTTTTTCTACTCCGTGGCCCATATAGGCTTATCATTGCGGTTTCAAGACACCTGTTGGGAGAAGCGTCCTACTCCTATCACATGCACGTGCTCATTATCGTCCTCGGCTGAGCTGCACGCCTTTATTGATTTGAAACGTTTTACGATTAAAATGACGCTTATTGCAATAGACATGAGGTATGAACAGTGAACACCAGCCTTTCAAATCCAGCTTATGAACATTTTTATAAAGCAGATCTACCTGTAAATCGTTATTTTCCAATTCCTGAACTCGGTTTAAATTGGGCACAACAAAAAAAGCTACGCCCAGTGTATCCGTAATTCGTGCCTATTTGCATACCTACTTTGGCAAATTTGAATCGTTACAGTTCATGTTGAAGGCCAGAGTATCCTCGCGTTCAAGATTTATTTTCCCCTTGTTTAATGTGTCGAATAACGGCTTTTGTTTCGTTCAGCAATTGAAATATTAATTCACCTAAGTATTTATAGTTCTTGGGACTTATCCTTCGGTTGTTTTTTGTCATCGCCACAGTCTTAAAGGAAACAGTTCACTTTCCTGAAATTAGTATTTTGCTATGGATTTATGATTTGTTATGCTCAAAATGATCAGAAAATAAAATAAAACCTTTTTGTAAAAACAATTATTTTCTATATTTTAATATAGGACGAACTATATTATATGTAAAATAATGTTTGACGCGGAAGCTTATTACGCGTGGACCAATCATATTGCGTAGTTCAAACCTACGCATGCTGCATTGGCTGTAAGCAGCATGCTGATTGGCTGACGATGACGTGGCTGCATTCCTGTGCAAGGCACACATTCCTCTGCAAGGCACTCTTTTCGGAACGAGAAATGGAATATCTTCGTCTAGGGTGATCGTTGAGCCGTAAAAGCTCCTGATTTGTGCTAGTCTCAGCTCAAGCTACGAAACTGCTATTCCAGTTCAAAACCCCATGTTAAAAGTGAACTATTTCCTTTAAGAATTCGTTTACACTACATCATAACGATCAACAAAACTCAAATAGGTGTGACGGACGATGCAAGCTATTAAACGTTTAGGTACTTTTAATTGTCAAAGGTGCAGGCGCGTAACCACGAGTCCGAAGTCACTGGGGACCACATGGAGGGCTGCGAAGACCAAATTTTATATTTCAGGATCAGCCTTCGCCCGAGTGAGGGGAGGGGGGGGGGGGGGCGTTTTTGGACACACCTGCCATTTTTTGCGCGTTTAAGGGAAACCGCCGCTCGCACCGCCGCGAAACTTGGAATAGCTTATGATACCTCAATTTCGTATCATGTGTGAAGATTTTGACCCCAGGTCACCTGAGGTCAGGTCACCAGGTCAAGTAAAGTAACCATGCCTCTAAAAAACTATGCGACTGTCATTCCTATAGTAAACATCCCAAAAGTTTGAAACTCGAGCTTTTGCTGAAATCAGTGTGAACAATTCGCATATCCCTAAAGTCTTCACATGACACATCGGTGACCTAAAGTCAGGTCAATTTTGCGAACTCACCATTTTCCAATTTTCCAATTTTCTCCCATACCTAAGTCAATGGGAGAAAATTGAAATGATCTTCTTAACCCTCGCCCATGTAGGGGGGGGGTTGGTGCAACCCCCCCTGAGGTTTTTCGGAAATAGTGCAAAAACGGCGGCGCGCAGCGCCGCCAAATTTTGGGTACCTTATAGGGCAAACCTTGCACATCTTTTGATAAAAAATTTGACCGGGTCATGTCAGGTCACGGAGTTATGACGTCACAAAGGGAACAGCCTCCGGCCGGATTTTCACAAACTGAGTGCCAACGCCCGAGGTTTCCTGCCGGTGGTACGGACATCGGTTGATGGATCGTGATGAAACTTCCCATGCATGTTGGGGCAAGTATTGGCTATCATATGGTATAAGAAACTTGACCGGGTCAGGTCAGGTCACGGAGCTATGACGTCTTAAGAGGAACAGCGTCCGGTACTATTTTTGAAAAGCGCCCGAACCACTATTTTGCTAATTCTTGTCACCTCAATGGGAATATGCAGCAATATTAGCTTCTATAGGGAGCAAATGGACCTCCCAAATCCAAAAATATAATCAGATTTCAAAAATTGAAATTTTGATTTTTCGAATTTCTGCCGCCGACTGTGACCTTGCCGACTTCCGGCGCTCCCAACGCGCCATTTTTAGAGCTAGGGAAACGAAATACATACCAAAAGATAGAGAATTGATCACGGAACACGATAGTGAAGGTTTCAAGTCGATATCTCCCACCGTTTTGCCGCAATCGCCGCGGAAAGTTGAAAAAAGTCTATTTTTCCGAAAATTTGACCTTTGACCGGTCAAAAGTAGGTCAAATGTTGACCTAGGACCAAAAAATATACCACCAATCGCGAGATCTCGGCGAGAGCAATCCGTTGGTCATTTCCGCTAAGCTCTACGACGCTCCGTTTTCAAACGCCAAGGGGGGGGGGGTCGCACCAACCCCCCCCCCCTGCATGGGCGAAGGTGGCAGATCGCCGTTTACGGGCGAGGGTTAAGGCCGAAAACACATTGAAACACCGTGGCACAGGTAAAAATGGCACACTGAACCGGTTAATTGCAACTGTGACCCCTTGTATGCCCTTGAGGTCATCTCAGTTCATGAAGCATCTCCATTTTTTTTTTTTTTTACCATAACTTTAGGTAGAAATATGCTAGAGCGCTGAAAACACGATGAATGTGTTCAGCTCAACAATACTAACCGAATGACATGCAACATGACCTTTTCCGTGACCATGACCAGAGTTCAATATTTCCAGACTTATAATTTATTCGACGCGTCTCAACGAGACGAACGCGATGCCGTAAAATCAGCGTCATACCAGTTTGGGGGCAAAAGTTATGATACAAAAACCTATTCCGCAAAAACGCCAACCTGGAGGCTAAACCGTTGACCTTAGGTCAAATCTGAGGATATTGATCAGAAAGGCCTTTGAAAGAGCTATCGAATGCGCTTCCCCGTCGCATTGAAGCTCTATTGGTTCCCGACTTATGCGCCGATTTGTGAAAAGCTGTCAAATTTGAGAACAAAGGTTCGTGAAAATTTTTTCCTTTGGTGACCTCCAGTGACCTCAGCGATGACCTAATCAAAAATAAGTGTAATTCTGAAACATACGCAGCGAGAGCTATCTATTGCTTTTTACTGCGTCTTTCAAAATTGCTTACTTTCCGAGATGATCTGCAGTGTGGCCAAAAAGCCCCCTCCCCCCATGGCGAAGCTGGCTGAAAGGCCCACCCAGGCGAGGGCTAAAGAAAACATCCATAGTGTTGTCTTCCGTTGACTACATATTACTCTTTACGTCGATTTAGAGACAATATTTGGCAAATTGAGGAGGTCGTCGGTTTTACTGGGGACGGTCCCCAGTAACCCAAAAGCTACTGGGGCATTCCACGTCAAATCAAACACCGAAATCCGTCATCCCCTTCGATTTTTCTGAAAATTTGTAGGCAGACTGGGCATGGTTCAAAACTGAGTTACGTGTAATATTTTCGAAATTTGATAACGTATCGCCGAGATATAGGTCATCGAATATAGCCAAAAATGCCACACATCATTTTTTTAAATGCTTATAACTCTGGTTCCTTTTCTGGTATCAAAATGATATTAAGAGGGTCTTGTAGGCAATTGATAAGGCTTTGATTTTTAAATATAAAATTAAATTGAAGTGACCTTGAAATGCATTTGACCTTGAATTAAAACAGAAAAATTTAAATAGCAAAAAACACGCCACCTTCGATTTGAGTAATTTTTACATATTATGTCCGTCACAATGTTCCTAACCATCTGTGAAAAAATTGGAGTGGGCCATTCATAACTTTCGCGGCAAACGCCGTTTTCATGCATCAACATCACGCAACCGCGCGTGACCTTGAAAGACAGAGTCAAGACATGCTTGCTTGTGTACACTTTCTGAAATGAATGATTGCTGATTAGTGATATCCCAAACTCTGCGAGAATGGAAATGCATAGCCATCGTAGTCAAGCATTCACGTTCCATTGTAAAAGTGTCTCAGGCAAACGGTATTTTGCGGTGAATTTTGAGCCGTGTGGAAATGCATCATGAAATAAATTCAACGAAAACATTATCACGCAACGATATCTTCACGTCTTTTGATCTTCACTATACGAAAGAACATACATTTTTGAGTATGTATGGGGAATTTCTAGTTAATCCGATAATAAATATGGCAGTTAGAGTCCTGCTAAGAGTAACATGTCGCCGGCTGAGGCGGGATCGGCCGACGCGGGAAACGCAGCAGTCACAATTTTGTGTTTACACGTTCATATTTCAATTGTTTACCAACCTATTTTCAGAATTCTTTCACCATAAGATTGCCTGTACATTTCTTAGTCTTCTCACAAAATTTGACGCGAATCGAACGTATCAGCGGTAAGGAGCGCGATGTAAAGACGAAACCGTTCCGTTCCGTCCCGGCACAGCCTACAATTCAGGCGGCGCGTAGCGGTCGGCGCCGGCTGCCGAGTCGCCGCGTCGCCGCGGCGACAGGATGTTCACTTTACACCGCTATTACTAGAACAGTTGTGAACCGATTTTCTTATTGCTTGCACGATGAGATGTGCAATTCAATTCTGGACAGGTAACCATAAGTAATTTCGCATCAATATTATGAGATATTGGCGAAAAACAGGAGGGGTGGGGCGAAATTCACTCTTCCCCCTCCACTGCGCGTGCTAACATACGTTTTCATATGTGCCATTTTCTTCAAAACTTATGAATGGCCCACTCTAATTTTTTCACAGGTTGTTAAGAATATGGTAGGCAATAAAATATATGAAAATGAGCCAAATCGAAGGTGGCGTGTTTTTTGCTATTTCAATTTTTGTGCTTAAGAACAGAGTTAAGCTAATTTCAAGGTCATATATTTAAGTCGATGCAATTCTAAACAAATGCTTAAGAAATTACCTAAACAGTAAGGTTTATTTCATTCAAATCAAACAAGTACAACCAAAGTTATGGTCGTTCAAAAATATAAAGATGCAACATTTTGTAAAAATTTGATGCCCTATATTTAGAAGACCTGTGGTCAGAATGTGCAAAAAACATCAATGTAATGTCCGGGGCGACACAGGATCTCGCTCACAAATTTATAATGAAATCGCTGATGGTAAGGTGCAAAACAGCCGATTTTTGTTCGATTTGACGTGGAATGCCCCTACTGGGGACCGGTCCCCAGTGTCCCCAGTGGTGGTTACGCGCCTGCAAAGGTGCACTTCTAAGATAATCTTATACCTATAGGTGCTCCAACACTAAGTTTAGCAACGCTTGTTGCAGTCTAGTGGGGGCACCATTATACGCAGCTGGGTGCGCTTCTGGCCAGACGACCCCCGCCCACGCGCCGCTGGGTGCGCCGCTGGCCGGCGGTGCCACGTCGCCCATAATCAGGCCCCCCGCGCGGCACACGGCCGCCCCCAGCTGAGTTCCGTGACGGGGGGTGCGAGCGGAGCTACGGGGGAGAGACAGCAGCAATCTGATGTCACCGCCCGGCCGCCCAGCCAGTGGCTAAGAAAATACCGGAGACGGCGTCGGGTCACTACAATATCGTTGAATCCGCCTCAGAATCTGAATGTGGCTCAGACAAGCCAGCAACGTCTTCTTTTGATCTGCAAATCAATGCCTGAATATAAAAAGACTTCACGTGTGTCCGATGTCTCCCCGTCATATATCGGTAGCCGAAGCCAGCACATGACGCCGAAGCCAGTACATATAGGGTATATGACCACATGCCCTATTAAACATGTACTATCTAGCATAGAACGACAGCCTATTTGTAGTATGGGCTGTCGTTTGACCCATTCTATCTCCTTTTATCATTTTCTTCAGTGGTTAACTTCCGAGCGGCGATGTTCGAGCGTCGACAAATGAGCGTGGCCGGGCCGCGGCGCCGACACAAAGTTGGCTCCTGCGCTGCTTCGGTCACATCCCCGCGACAGACGGGAGACGAGAGACGACAGACGACTGACGGACGTCAGGGGGAGGCGCTGACGAGCCGTCAGCCACGCCCCGTCGCAGCGCTGATCAAACCGACCTGCCGCCGGCCAGCCGAACCGACCGATCTGCCGACGATCTGCGTGGGGAAAATGTGACGACGCTCTAGTCTGAGATATATGAGTCAGTGACGATTCCAGGTCAGCCAGACAGAAGCGGAGCGGCCGTGAATCCGTGCAGGCGAAGCAATGAGGTGGGGACAGGAAAACGGGAGCAGCCAGCGAGGCGATTCGTCCGGACATAGCAACAGATTAATGCCGGACCGTTTAGATCTCAGCCAGCCGGACACTCCAGCTCTTCTGACAGTGCTATCACGCTACGGGTTTTCCTTGGCAGAGGTGGGCGGCTGGTTCAGTTCAGAGAGTGGATAGGAACGTTCCGGCCAGGCTCATCAATATCAATGTCCCGGGAGACCGCTCGAAGGACCGGGCTCGCCCTGCCAACCACGTGAAACCACGTGCAAAGCACGGGATGGTGTAATGTTTATTCAGGTGGTTCTTACCATGGCTATAAGTGTTCTCTACATCAAGTTTGCGTGAAAATGAATGGTATAGCTTTCTATTCGATTTAAATTGGAACGTAATTTAAACCCGAAAACAGACGTTCCTCTAATGCAAAAAATAAAATGTTTTGAGGTCGTGAAACCAAATGCTAAGAAGAACCGGATAGTGCTAATTTATGACCGCCCTAGTCACTTAGTTAGTTCCATTCGTTCACAGTCACACACAATGCAAAGACCAAATTAAGCGTGTATAACCAGTGCCACCCACTACAGTCTGATTAGTGTCCCGTTAGCCACTCCGTCACACCCAGCCCCCTACCGACTCAGAGGGCAGCTCTTCCGCCACCCAGAGGCGGGGCGCCGGGCGGGGCGCTGGGCGGGGCGCGCTGGCACGCCGCACGCACCGGACCCCGTGCGGCGCCCGACATTGCCCGGCACATACATCATCCTATGGTTTTCCAGCCGGCGCGGAGCGCCGGGTGGTGCCGGAGGATAACACTGAATGGCGGACCCGCGGTCTCCGACAGAGCAGCCCTCTGATGGACAAACTCTCAAACTGACCAGACCAGCTCTCAAGCTGACCAGCTCTCAAGCTGACCAGCTCTTCGGTCGACCAGCCGTTGGACATGCTCTCAGGCGCCGCGGTGTCTGTCATTGGCGCTCAGAGGCGCTGGGATTGATACCGTGTTTTACGGCAGAACGGTGTTGCTGACATGAGACCTCACTGCAGTACTGGCAGTGCTATGTGGTGGTCTGTCAGTTGTCACCTATCTCAATGGAGAGTGGCGGCAGTCGCTCTGTCAGCGAGGATGCGACAGAATAACTCAGCACGAGCTTTGCCACTGGAAGGTAGCTAGGCGAGCAATTAGAAACAATACAAAACGCGCACTGTACAGAGTCGAGTGGGCGGTGTGCAATTGCATGCACACACGTAACGTTTACTGAGTACTGAAGCCGCGCGACACTCTTCCACGTGTTTAACGCCCATATCACGAATGAATCAGCCCTCATATTGCGTCATCGACGGCTGATATCGACGAGTACGATCAGAATCCACCCTGTCGTCTACCGTCTACCGTCCATCGTCTATACCGTCTATCGTCTCGAGCGGCCAGGTCGAACACCAACACGCGTGTGTTGACCGGTCAAACCTCCTACCCGCCACACCACAGCGGCGCGCCGGGCCGACGCACATTTAAACTCGTTAAAATGTAATACATCTCCATATCTGCCGTTGAACGGGACACCCCGGCTCGCCGGCGGGCCGGGGGGTCGCCTCCCGCAGACGGGCGAGCACGCGGCGGGGGGTGCCACCTCAGCGGTCGGCGGACTCGACACACACACCAGACAGACGGTATTCCGACACGGAGGGATCCAGTGGGTGGTTAGAGACGGGGTGGCACGGTGTGGAGGGTAGGACAGGTGTAGGAAGGTGCGACGGTGCCATGGAGGACGACAGACGGCAGGAGGAGCCCAACGAGCGCTACCGCTGCGGGTGAGTGATCGGCGCCGCGGCCGACGAAAGGGGCAGGGGGGGGGGGTGTACCGCCGCGGCCGACAAAAGGGGGCAGGATGGTGGACCGACAAACGGACGGGACGGATGGACCGACGGATGGCCTGGACAGAATGACGAGAGAACAGACGGACAGATGAACGAAGGGGACGGGAGTACCGGCCCGGACAGACGGACGGGACGGATGAACGGGGCGATGTCGCGAATGGTTTGGACGGGACATGGTAACAGGGCGCAATCAGCGGAGGGAGACGTGTTTATTGTAAATACGTATGCCTGTGCAGTGTGCAGTGTGCAACTATTCTTTTACCACACAGTGATACCTTCATTCTGACAACCACGAGTAGGTGCTTAGAGTAGGTGCTTACAAGCGTACTTCCGTCCTAAGTTTCTGAGGTTTAGGCCGTGCCAACACTCGTAAATCGTCGGTCAGACGCGTTCAATCGCTTCTGTTTGTGTAAAACTGTCGGCCGAGATTGGTCGGCGTGGCTTCATAGTTCATGACTCAGTGTCAGTTATAAACTCGCCAGATGAAAGCAGGGTTATTAATATGCTCTCACAGCTGCGGTGAGATAACGGCGCTGAACTTGGCAGAGAGGGTTGCCACTCCCCGGTCGTGGTCGGTTGTAAGGTGTCGCGTGGCGGATATGTCCGTTTATCCATTACCGTTAACAAGTGACCCTGCGAAATTGATGCAATACATATAAAAACATAATGCAAAGTAGGCGCCTAGAACCTTTCAATGGAGAAGGCCGTATTTTGTCTAATGGAACTATAAAATAGAATATCTAATATTATAAAAACAAAAGACGTCAATTAACGTATTCTAAGTTTGTCGACAGTGGTGTTTGTCCTGTTTGCCGGGCAGTGTTTGTTGGTCCTTCCGTGCCGAACGGCTGGTGTTTGTCCTATACTGCCGGTCAGTGCCGTTTGCCACCTATTCTGACGGTTGGTGTTTGTCGTCAGCTGGGAGGGCTGCCAGCAGCAGCTGGCCTCGCAGCAGCAGCTGGTGGTGCACGTGACGTCACAGCACGTGCAGCTGGCCAGCAGCACGTACCGGTGTCTGTGGCGCGGCTGCTCCCGCCGCCGGCAGGGCTTCAACGCCAGGTAAACTCACTGCTAGGTTTATCACACACAGCAGTGTAGAGAAGAGACGCCAACATTTATCAGTCATGAAGCGATTTCGCGACCACGACACTAAAAAAAAATCATTTCAGACGTCGAATTAAAACTTTGTCGCCCGTCTCCTAAAACCGTTGTGCCGTAAAGTCGGAAAGCGGAATACAAAAATGCTCCTATAGTGAGACAATTACTTCAACGATGAATTCAAGATGAGCCTAAAATAGTTCGAACAATTGGCTGATATGATTGTGGTTTCAGGTACAAAATGTTTGTGCACATCCGGACACACACCAAAGAGCGTCCTCACGTGTGCCCGGACTGCGGGAAGGGCTTCAGCAGACAGGAGAATCTCAAGATCCACAAGCGATCACACACAGGTAAGGAAAATTGACACTCAGTGGCGCACCCAAGGGGGGGGGGCCTTGGGGCCCGGCCCCCCCCCCCCCCGCTCGGTCATAATTAGGAGGCCCCCTGAGCACCGCTTAGGGTACTTTTACACTTGACTTTCCTGCCTAACCTACTATAATTCTGCACAAGATGCACTATCTGGGCAGAGGCCAGGAGGCCCCCTCTGGTAGGCGACCCTTGATGGGCAGGAGGCCCCTTCTGGATGTGAGGCACCTTCTCACAGGAGGCCCTATCTGGGCAGGAATCAAGAGGCCCCCTCTGGCAGGAGATCCTTCATGGGCAGGAGGCCCCCGAGGCTCCCTCTGCACAGGAGGCCCCCTCTGGTAAGCGACCCTTGATGGGCAGGAGGCCCCGTCTGGCAGGGGACCTTTTATGCACAGGAGGCCCCTTCTGGATTTGAGGCACCTCTCACAAGAGGCCCTATCTGGGCAGGAATCAAGAGGCCCCCTCTGGCAGGAGATCATTCATGAGCAGGAGGCCCCCGAGGCTCGCTCTTCACAGGAGGCCCTTTCTGGACAGGAGCAGGAGGCCCCCTCTGGCAGGAAAGCCTTTATAGGCAGGAGGCCCCTCTGGCAGGACACCTTTTCTGCTTAGTAGGCCCCTTCTGCATGGGAGGCTCCCTTCTGCACAGATGGCCCTATCTGGGTGGGAGCCAGGAGGCCCCCTCTGGCAGGAAATCTTATACTGGACAGGAGGCCCCCTCTGGCAGGAAATCTTATACTGGGCAGGAGGCCCCGAGGTTTCCTCTACTTAGGGGCCCTTTCTGGGCCGGAGTCAGGGGGCCCCTCTGGCCTCTTGCAGGAGACCCTTTCTGGGCAGGAGGCCCTCTCTGGATGGGAGTCTCTCTCTGCATAAGAGGACATATCTTGGCAGCAGTCAGGAGGCCCCCTCTGCACAAAATGTCCTATCTGGGTAGGAGCCAGGAGGCCCCCTCTGGCAGGAGATCCTATATGGGCAGGAGGCCCCGAGACTCCCTCTGCACAGGAGGCCCTTTGTGGGCAGGAGCCAGGAGGCCCCCTCTGGCAGGAGACCCTTTATGGGCAGGAGTCCCCTCTGGCAGAGGACCTTTTATGCTTAGGAGGCCCCTTCTGGATGGGACGCTCCCTTCTGCACAGAGGGCCCTATCTAGGCAGGAGCCAGGAGGCCCCATCTGGCAGGAGCTCCTTTATGGGCAGGAGACCCCGAGGCTTCCTCTGCACAGGGGCCCTTTCTGGGCAGGAGTCAGGAGGCCCCTCTGGCCTCTTGAACGAGACCCTTTATGCCCTCTCCTGATGGAAGGCTCCCTCTGCACAAGAGGCCCCTTCTGGCAGGACTCTCTCTGGATCCCCTCTGGAAGGAGACCGTCTCTGGGAAAGAGGCCATCTCTGGATAGGAGGCCCCTCTTCACAAGAGGTCCTATCCGGGCAGCGCCTCGCCCTGGCAGGGCATTTTTCATAACGCGGCCTGGCAGAGGGGGGGGGGGGTCGATGCGACCCCCCTCGCGATTGGATCCTATGGCACCTAGAAATACCAAATTTGGTAGGTAGGTGGCCCTCTTAAAATCCTCGTCCCTGTGCAAATTTGGTTGCTCTAGGTCAATATTTAGGGGTTTTTGGGAGGTATAATTGTAAAAAAATTTGCTAAAACAGGTCAAAAGTTTTCGCTGATAACTTTTGATTTAATTAACCCGCGCCGGGCAGGTGCTCCGCGACTTCCGCGCCGGGCCGGGGGGGGGGGGGTGTCTGAAAACCCCCCTTCTAACTCGGCTCCTGGGTCACGTAGCGACACGCGGTAAGCGGCATTCAAAAGAGCGTCCAAAATAAGTACGAAAACACTTCAGTCATTTTTTGGGTCAGGTCAAAGGTCAGGTTACCAGAGGTCACCAAAGGTAAAATGTTGGCTATTTCAACATTTTGGAAACTGCCAACGGCTAACTCGGGAACCGATAGAGCTACAGCGCCGCGGAAAAGCGCATTCGATAGCTCTTTTGACGCTCTTTCGCCAATATGTCCTCAGATTTGACCTCAGGTCAACGGTTTAGCCTCCAGAGGGCAAAAACTCCAAAAATAGCCGTTTTTTACGAACAGTGTTTTTCGGCAATAACTTCTGACTCAAAAAAGCCACGACATTACTTTTGCCAGAATCGTGTTCCTCTTGTCAAAACGCGTCGAATGAACTATAAGTTGACCTTGAAAAGTCAACTTAAAAATTTGACCTCAGGACCTGACCGGAAAAGGTCATGTTGCATATCAGTCGATCCGCATCGTCGAGCCGAACACATCTAAGGCGTTTTCATCGCTCTATCATGCCTCTATCAGAAGTTATTAGCAAAAAACTGTTAGATACTATTCGTGACCTGAGATGACCTCGGGGACATCTCAGAACGAGGGGTCACACTCCGGGTCACAGGTGCAATTTTCGGGTTCAGTGTGTCCATTTTACCTACATCCCGATGTTTGAGAGTGTCTAGAATGGCGTTCGTGCAAAACAGACGCCTTTCAATTTTCTCCCATTGAATTATAATAGAGAGGCCGCAAAATTGACCTGACCTTAGGTCACCGATATCGAAATTCCGAGATACACGTTTAATAGGTTTTTATACACGCTTTTATAGGATACACGAGATACACTGTTACTCTCATCAATCGCTGAAAGTTTCAAGGCAATCGTGCGGTCGGTGTAGCCATGACGAACATTCTAATTTGTTTCTGACCTGACCTTGAGAGACCTGGGTCTGAAATTTTCACAGCATGTGCGGAAAAGATGCACGAACAGGTGTGTTAAAAACGGCGGCGCGGAGCTGCGAAAAGCCGCCGGGGGGGGGGGGGGTGTTCAAACACCCCCCGGCCCGGCGCGGGTTAAGATAGAGCAAAACAAAAGCACTAGTGAACTCAGCACGTCAAGGCGTGTCGAATGATATACTTTTTTTGTTTGCTTAAGTGTACTTAAAAGTGTAGGTATTAAAGTGTACTTAAGTGCACAACTTAAGTAAAACTTAAGTCTTAGGAATGGTTGAAATGCTTAATGTTGCATATCATTCGACTCAGCTGTTCAAGAGGAACAGAATGATACCATTTTGAAACCTGTTCTATTACCTATGTGACAAGTTATCGGCACAAACGTCATTTGACCTGAGTTGACCTCATTTGACCTGAACCTTAGATAAGTACACCAAACAAAGAAACACCGAGTGACATTATGTTAAGTACTGTGGTATCAAAGAACAAAAGGGATACAACGAAGCGGACATCTCTATATTTTCCGAATAGGAGTTATTTGAATATTTTCCCATAGGCTTAACATTACGACGTAATGACCCCTAACTGACCTCAGGTCAGTGACATAAAAAACGAACTACATATTATACAGCTCGGTGAACTTAGCACATCCTGAAAGTTTGAAGGAAATCAGTCCAAAACTGTGCGTTGGACAGGTACATAAAAAATTAAATTTGACCATAACCTTGTACCCGTTTTTCTGACATGGTGGCCTGACCCAAGGTCGACCGGACCTGAAATTTGCAGATCACATGAAAAAAGGTTGCCCCATAGGTTGTGCCAAATTTAGCGGCGTTGCGCGCCGCCAATTTTACGCTATCTTTGAAAAACCTTAGGGGGGGTCGCATCGACCCCCCTGCCAGGGTGAGGGTTAAGCTTTACTAATAACGCTAAGAACGTCACCAAACATACAGAGGCCGTCAAAAAGTAAGCCATTTGGAGGCCCCCTCGATAGAGAAAAGGCCCCCTGGCAAGCGGAACACGGAGGCCCCTTTGAGCCCGGGCCCCCTCCCCTGGAAAATCCTGGGTGCGCCCCTGAAGATATTACAGGGTTATTTCTTACCAGTTACCAAACGCTTTTTAGCCACGTGGCGTCACCGCCCGCCGGAAAAGTACCTTTTGGTTACGAATTGATCCTAAGCATGTAAGTAAAAGATCGTACCATAGACCTCTGTACCTACACCTGGTATACAGAGGTCTATGATCGTACCTATTTCATACGATCGGCGAGCTTCATTAGCCTTACTCTAGTGTCTTCACTCCGCTACACCAATGAAGGCGTAACTGGTGATATAAACGGTTAGGTACTGGAGCAAAAGTCGGTCTTCCTCACACTCACTGTCCCATTCGCCCGGAGTGTGACGTTTAAATCAGTATAAATGTCTTTTATAAGTAGACGGACGTCATCCCGGTTCGACAGGTGTTGAGTGTCTGTCACTATGTCCGGTGACGCCATTTGGCCGACGTGTAGTTCGATGGCTCGGTCAATATTGCATCAGGGCCGGCCATTCACGTGCACAGTGTCCCGAGCTGGCGTGGGGCCAGCGGCTGCCGGGACTGTCACAGGGGGGTCTGAGGCTCCGACACTCATCCCCCTCCACACACACACCACATACTGCCCCATACCCTGAGCGACCACATACAGTCACTGGCAGAATATCGACAGTTCCTGTGGGATGGAGACACCAGACTTTAGGGCCGATCAAAACCTGATAGCCGCTGCGGTTTTTCGAGTTACGACGATTACGCTACAACACGCGGTCAGCGCTCAATTACTAAGACGGTCAGTCATGGGAGGTCTAACAGTCAAATGCCACAGCTAGTGCCCGTGTAGTTTGATCCCGATGTCTCGGTAAAACAGTAAGACACGAGAATGGAGTAATCCATAATGATTGCAATTGTCTGACACCTGCACCTAACTCTTTTTCCAGGGGAGAAGCCCTACGCCTGCACATTCGAAGGCTGTGACCGAGCCTACTCCAACTCGTCGGACCGATTCAAGCACACGCGCACCCACTACGTGGACAGGCCGTACAGCTGCCGCCATCCCGGATGCTCCAAGAGCTACACGGACCCGAGCTCACTGCGGAAACACATGAAGGCCAACGGACACGGCCGGCCCAGCTCGCCGGCTGCCACACCGCCGCCTGGCGGCCGGCCAGAGAAGCTCAGCCGCGTTCCTCGGCCGCTGGCGGCGCTGAAGTCGGAGACGGCCGCTGCGGCGGACGTCCCCACGGCTGTGGCGCCGAGGCTGCCAGGCGTGTCTCCAGTCTCTGTGTCAGCGGTGTCAGGAGTGCCAGCCGTGTCAGGGGTGTCAGGGATGGTCCCGCCCGCCCCGGTTCGGACAGAGTGCGGCAGCTGCGCGTGCGGCCGGGGAGCGGCGCCGGTCGGCTGGGACGGGTGGCTCTGGTACCCCTGGATGCAACAGATGGGTCAGCTGTGGGCCGGATGTCCGACCACAGTGTTTGACGGCTCTGGCACAGCGGGTGGTGCAGCGGGGGTTAGCTCTGTCCCCCTGGCCAGTCAGCCGACCACCAGTCCCGCTCCACTCGATCTCAGGGTTCCACCAAGCTGAGCGAAGGGCAGTGGGGCGACTGACAACAAATACCTACCAAATAGGGATGCGAGGAGCGCCAGTTGTATGATTCGTTGGACCTATCCGTGCTTCTATCCTCAGGATACTGAAATCCTTCTCCTCCACGCCGCAACCCCCCTCCGGGCTGGACAGGCAACTTTATCTCATGCGGGCTGCTCCCTTGGAGCGGCACCGCTGCTCCTGAGGGAGCTGCACCCCGTAGCCGGGTGCAGAGAGTGCTTGGGGGGCTGGTCGGCTTGTCTATTTGGACGGGCTCAGCCCCGGCGACTCTCTAGGGTGCCTGCCCAGACCAATGTCTCCCCCTAATTCCTATCATCCTTCCGGCTCTGCAATGGTCTTGTCGACCGAAAGGGCCTAACCCAACAAAATTTAAATTTATGATTCGTTTTTGTGTTGTTGCTGTTCAGACTTGTAGATTGTTTGTCTCATTCCACCATTCGCCCTTTGCCTTTTAGGGGCGTGGAACTGGTCAATGGTGTTTTTAACGTTGGGAAGCCCGGTGTTTTCCGAACGCATGCTAAGAGATTGAGTGATAGTCCTCGACAACTTTGTATTTTAGAGTCTTTTATAATGAGTTCGCAATAAAATGCTACTGTTAATCCTTTTTGGATGTACACGTATTACGAAACAACTAGAAAAAATAACTATATGCAATTAACTAAGCATATTCGCCAAAGAATCCAGCTGACTATAATTTAAGCCGGATCAATCCTGCACTCTTTATACTCGTATTTATACGTTGAAGTGACGAAAGAACGCCAGTAAATCGCGCATTCAATCGCCTAACATTTAGCCAAGGAGCAGCACCAGCCAACCACCCTCGATGAATCGAAACAATTCGCCCACTACCTGTCAACGGGCAGCGAGCGACGGGCTTGCATTTATCTTCCAACTAGTTATGACACGGATTTTTTCACACCTTTATTACGTGAAGAGTCACAAGTTCAACACCAACTAGAACTCGAATTAACCATGCAATGACTTCTGCGACCCCGCACAATACGACCAGACCACCTCGTTTTAAGCATCGAACACTGGCTACCACAAGTGACACAGACAGTCGTCCTATCAATAAAACTATTACAGAGACGTTTGACGAGTTTGTTGGTGCTACATTAACATTAGCAAACATTTCATATTGTAAGCACACTGGTGTACGTACATAACTACCGAACGAACGGTTCATAATTTCATTACGTTTTATTGCCATCTCGAAAAAGCAATAAGCCTTCTCCCAGCCGTCCAATAACCGCCCGCCCCTCGATAAATGATAGAGCTGAAATTAAAACGACAAATCGAACGGGACATTGAACGGTCTCACAGCAGCCACATCAGAACACATACGGTATCATCCTGTAGGGCACCTGCCGACAGTACTTCTTCCACGCCTTGCCGTACTTATTGCTGCACTTCTCCTCGTCCCTGAAGACACGATGCACGAGCAGAACGGTCAGAAACAAGACATACAGGAACGGCCACACGCCGTGACCCAGACCGGGCAGACACCAGCAGAACGCTGCCAGGATCTCGAACACGTAGTTGAGGTGTCTGGCGACGCCCCAGCAGCCGCTGGTCAGCAGCTTTGTGGTGCGCCGGCCCTGCGCCGTCACATACTCGGCGTCTATGTACTCGGCCGGCCGGCCCCAGAGGCGGCACCGGCCGCCCGACTCCCGGAACCGCTGCTTCTCCAGGTCACAGCGGTAGTTGAGAGCGATGGCGAGCAGTCCGGCTGCCAGCACGAACGCCGACTGGCCGTCACTGAGCAGAGGACGCTGCCGGGTCAGGAAGAACGCCGCGTACGTGTAGAAGCACGGCACCCAGACCATGCAGCCCCAGCAGAGGTAGTACCCGGCGCGGTCCAGTGTGATGTCCAGCGTGCTGAAGTAGCCCGTCTCCCACCAGAAGAACTTGGCGATGTAGACAGTCTGCAGGGCGGCGCACACCACGTGGCCGCTGGAGAGGCCGTGCAGCCGAGCGCCGGCCACGCAGAACACTAGCACCAGAAGCTGCCAGAGCATCATCCCCACGCGGCAGTTGGTCAGCTGCTTGACGTCCACTCCGAGCAGGTGAGGGTGGAGCTCCATGCCGCGGTAGAACTCGTGTGGCAGCGGCTTGGGCTCGATCTCCTCAGAGGACTGGGGTGCCACCTTACCGCGTATCAGCAGGAAGGTGCACAGAACCAGGGCGGTGACGTTGAGCGCCGCCAGGATCGCCGACATGTTGGAGTAGATGGTGACCGAGACGCCCGGCATCAGCCACGTCTCCAGCAGGACGAACAGCAGCAGCGTGCAGACGTAGTAGAGCATGCCGTTGGCGCGGTACGGCGGGGTCTGGCCAAAGTGTGTCGTCGGCCCGTGGTGCACCGGGCCCGGAAGGACCAGGAACAGCCAGGCCCATACCAGCGTCACCGCCGTGAACGCCCACGCGAACTGCGAGCCGAAGAGCGCACTCCATCCGAGCGGCCGCGGGTCGCCCAGCTGGGTCAGCACCTGCACAACGGGCGTGAAGAACAGCAGGAACAGCGGAGGGATGACGTGGTAGTGTAGCAGCTCACCCAGAGCCATAACTGCGCCTCACCCGGGCCAGTCCTGTAATGGAGAGCAGACGACCGGTTAGCAGGGAACGCCACGGCGGCTCAATGGCACCGCCGCTCGCCCTGGATAGAAAAGGTAATTCCCGATTTACCAGAAATGTTCGTGAAATAGTTCATTCACGTGGAAGGCGATCAGTGGTGGAATGCACTGTTTTAATCATCCCATAGGCCCCAGCGCTGGCACGGGCTTCACTGCTATACGTTATATAACCGTCCACGTCCCATACGGAAATCTATCAAAACACCTATCGCAAACGACTCTTATCGGTCGGAATTGTCATCTTGAAATACCCTTAACCCTCGCCGGACCTATTGGTTTTGCTATACATACGTCCCGGCCGAGGGGAGGGGGTATGTATGTATGACCCCACCGCTTTCAATTTTACTATCAGGTTGACTCGAGACACGACCTTCTGTTCGAAGGGGCGGCAGTCTCGTATCATTTATTATTTCAAACACTAAATTTCCCTACCCAGGAACATCACGCCACCCACCCACGCAGCGCAGGCATTGATCACGCCAGTCCGATCGCTCGAAGCGCCTAGTGGGCGGAAGTACGGTTACGCTATGATCACCGTGCAACCCATCCTGGGTACGGCCTGGTGGGCACTCGGTCAGTGACCCGGTGCACACTTTCACCCTCGCACGAGCCGAGTTCAACGTCCTCAGCAGCTGAGCGGCGCGCTCGGCCTATGGAAGGGGCCTCTCAGGCGTCTGCTTCCGCTCCAAGTGGTCGTAAAACCTCTGATTGCATGTTGCGGCCATTCATTCGTGACTATATCTCTAGTGAAAAGAGGGTGAAACTAGAATTTTGAAAACAGAGAAAAAGGTTCAGAATCTTATAAGTCAGATGGGCCAGGTTCTCAAGATATTGGTAAAAATGTAGGTAGCATACCTACTATTTTATTTGATATCCAGGGACAGCGGGCAAGATATTTCTATTTAAGTTATAAAATGTATGACAGACCTACCCACTACCAGGGTGCTGGTCCGATTGTAACGCAACGATAGGGGAGAGCGGGGAGAGTTGTATCATGTCCAAGTTGTATCAGGGCGAATTGTGCCAAACTTATCCAATAGATAGCGCTCGTGACACGACCATCCGACGAGGTTTTCCGGGCGCCATCTTTGCCTGTTCTGTCGTGTGGCTGGGTAGACGCGTCTCGAGGTGAGAGCCGATTTTATGTTTTTTTAATGTCATTCTAAAAAAATGAGTTGCAAGAAAATGTGTGTTTTGGGCATTTAGATGTGCACGAATTTGAAAGATCTCCGTAGCGGTGGTGAGGGTAGGTTCTAAGGCTGCGTTAGTGAAAATGGATTTCTCCAGCTGTCCGCTGTTTTTGAGCACGAGGATGTTTTTTCCAAGATGGCGGCGAGGTACATGTTGTATCAGAGCCGGGTGGGGTATGTTGTAACATGTATGCATGTATGGGTATGTTGCTTTTGATCGCGAAAGCTAAGCCCAGTCTCGCGTTTGTAGGTAGCTAGTCAATACTCGTTCCATTTTGGCACAATGTGTTGGCTTCTTTGCTCTTAACGGGTCACTTTTGCATCTAGTCTGTTGATGTTTCGTTCGTTTCGATGTTTCGTTCGGATTGCATTGACCTAAGTTTGGTCTAATAAAAGTGAAGCCTTTGAGCATATACATTGTATTAACCCCATTTAATGTTGTTGTTATGTTCAAAACCAGTAGCAAGCACACTCCCTGAAACGTGAAATACCTAGTGATACAAATTACCCCACCATGTGATACAACTCACCCAAGCCATGGGGCAAGTTGTATCAAAAACATTGTTCTGTTCGGCAGACCGTAGAAGAAAAACTGGTAGAGGTAAAGGAAAAGTTACTTTGCACAAAAAAGCAGAAGAATCAAGGAAGGAGATAGTATGGAAATAATAAGTTTATCACGGATAGTTACGAGGTTATGGGTCTCGGAGTAAAAACTGATACAACCCACCCCACTCTCCCCTAATTCTTATTGCTACTCCCCCTCTCACTCGGCGGCCACGCATCGCCAAGCTGAAGCGGCACACGGAGATGGAAAACAAATCGTCCAGGATCCCGAATAAATTAGGTGACTAACGCTAATTTTGCAGGTCAGATAAAAGGCCAGAGTTTTCCGCTCTCTTGACATATCATTCGGCACCTATTCAATCTAATAAGGAAGCAAAAAGGCAAAACAATCTACATTTCAATCGAAAGGTTCTAAGTTCAAACTAGTAAACATCTAGTAAACCATCTAGTAAACAACTACCTACTAGAATTTGTCAGGTACCAAACGGATCAATTGGATCAAATAGGTGCCCAACCTTTCATTGTACTCGTATAATAGGCTACTACAGTCGGATTTTTTTTCAGCCTGTCGAATCACTTCCACCCTCGCCGAACCATTGATTTTCTACATACCTATACGTCCCAGCCGAAGGGGGCATACCCCCCAACACCCTTCCTCGCCGTTTCGCCCCTTTTTGAGCTAGACCTCGCGGAAAACAACGAGCGTGTGCGCCGTTACGAGACACAGCGACTGATACCCGACTTTAAGATTTCAGGTCAACCGGTGGCCTCTAAGTTCAGGTCAAGTGACCCAAGGTACGGGTTCGGTTTTTGGTAAATAAATTGGCCAAAAATTGTCGTAGCGTCGTGCCATTCGCACCATCGTGTTTTTTATATAGTTCGTTACCCATGATCAGGCAACCAGGAGTGCCCCCACCCTCAGTCCCAGCGACGCACAGAGCCCTTACGTTAACACCAAAATCAAAATCAAAGTTGAAAAAGTCGCGGCACTCCCTACTAAGAAGAGGAAAAAAACATAAAAGAAACAGAATTGACTACGTATGATATTATTTAACTTGATTAGTAGATACAGAGAGCCATAGTAGTTAATGCCAAATCCAGCATAAACTGTCCGCTAAGGGTTCAATCGTACATTGTTAGTGAGGAACACGCACACACTCACTTGGAAGAGGACATAAGTGGGGTAAATCAGGTCTGGTCTAATTCATGCATATTGTCTTGCCATCCCTCCCGATGCCCTCCAGCTAAGCCGAGCTTGTTGCAAGAGAGTCATCAGGAGAGATGGGGCCTGATATGGTGATTAGTGCGAGCAAACATTTCCATGCCAAGGCTCGTCGAATGGTATGCTTTTTGTTTAGGTGAGGTCAGGTTACAGTGTTGACTTGACCGCAGGTCAAGGTCAGGGCAGAACCACTAAGGTCATGAAGCTGCTCAAAGGAGGTCGTGTCGCACATCATTCGATTCGGTAGGTATTGCCGAGTCCGTTGCTGGCTTTTCCGACTCACTAGCTCAATTTAATCGGGAGTTGTTGACAAAAAAAAACTCCCATGACCTTAGTGACGTCATCAGACAAGGTCAACGACGTAAAAGTAAAACATTCGGCCTAGGAAGGAGTGCATGAAATTACGATTCAATGTGCTTGAGGTAGTTTTAGATCATGTCCGGCACCCAAATAACAGTTTCCTTTGAATTAAACCTAATGGTGAGGTCACGTGACCGACCTGACCTCAGGTAACCTTCAGGAAGAATCCGCGATACCAAAGCTATGAGACGTCTGGAGGATGCTGGGCTCTGTAAGTTTCATCTCCCTGTGAAAAAAGCCGTTCTCGAGATCTGGAAGCTGCTAACCGCAACGCATGGGAATGCATTGCCTGGTGGGTGCCTACCTGTATGCCAAGTTCAGCGAAATCGCCCCAGTAATTACAGAGTTATTGAAATGGGAACAAATTTGGCACCTCTTCTTTTTGTATTTTGCACGTGCACTGGGGGTCACTCACATAGTTAGATCAAGAGTATTCGACCTTTGGTAGAAGGGATGCAGCTACCCTACAAAATTTACCGCGAGACAATCGCCCAAGCGGCTGCTGAGATATGAGCCTCTCAAAATCACTTCTTTTGTAAAACAGCCTGAACACCCTTGACTTTTCACGTGGCACGTGCCACGACGGTCACTGAGTTGCATCAAAAGTAGTCAATTACGGGGTAGAAGGGATGGGGCTACCCAGTAAAAAAGACCGCAGGCCAATCGGTCCAGCGGTTGCTGAGATATAAGCCTCTCAAAGGCGTTACAGGCCGGGCCGGGCCGCTCATACTGATATTTTTCCGTTATATTGAAAAGACTTCGCTTCGCTCGCTGCGCTCGCTCGCTCGTAATAATTGATTAGCGTGACAGATTTTCTCTCCCCGAAGGCCTTCGAGATATGGATTGATTGTTACGGATCCTCGGCAGGTTTGCGAGTCTAATGGCGAACCGTGGCGTAGCTAATCGGTACCGATTGACGCATAATTCGTTGTTTCGGGTGGGGGTGGGGGGACAAAGCAACGCGCCTCGGTGTCGCCGGCCGTCGGGTCGGGTGGGCGGTGTGCTAACTGCTAGGTCTGGTTGGCGGCTCGTGCGCGGGCGGGCAGTTGAGGGAGTGGGATGCCGTGTTTCGGGCGAGTAAACCGCGATATCAGCCGGCAGCATGGACGAAAGCCGTCAACTTTCGGTGTTACTGCCCACTGCGAAATATGCTTGCCTGCTAAACAGGCGGAGGATGCTCTTTGTGTTGGTGTGTTTCGGTACATTGATTCTATGAAATAAACAGCGTCCGCGGAAAAAGGTCCCGGTCGCTGTATCTTGTAACAGCGAGCAAGTTCGTTTTTTTTCCCGCGAGGCTCTTAGCACAATAAGGGGAGAAATGGTGAGCGGGGTTCCACCAACCCTAATCTACCTAACCGATAGCTCCAACCATCGGCCGCAGCGGATGTAGAAAACCCGGGTCTGGCGAGGGTTGAAAAAGCTTATCAATTGTTTGACGTTGGCATTTTACCTTTATTAGTTCATGGCGCTGAGCCAATTGGCAATTTGTTCAGTAATGTCTGAATCGAAATATAATTTGGGTGACCTCTGGTGATCAATCTTTGGCCTGACCTTTAAGTACCCGACCCTAAGAAAAGACTTCCCTAACGCAAAAGAGAGCAATAAATACTAAATTATATGGAAAATTCAATATATTTTGCTGTGCTCACGAAGACCCTAGTCCCTAAAGTTATATACAGGGTGTTTCACTAAAAGTGTCAAAAAGTAAAAGGCCCTAATGCACATAATAACTATGTTTTCTATGGACATTTGCACATCATTCCATCCGCAATTGTTGGACATTTGAATATATAAAAATGATATCACCGTCACTCAAACCTATTCCACATATCCGCCGCTTCTTTTGATGCACCGTTTCGGCACGTGTCCGGAGGTGCCTCACAGCCCGTTTTCATCTTCAGCGTCCAGACTGTCGGCAAAGCCTTGCATTGTGCTCTTCAGCTCCAAAAGTGATGCGACTTTAGTCTTCCTCAGCTCTGCGAGAGCTACTGACCAAAACCAGAAGGCTAGCGGTGACAGATCGGGGCCTCGCGCTGGCAAGGGGCGGGCGGTGAGGCAGCTGATTATTCGGCCCGGGAACGGAACTTCTGGTCCAGCCAGTTCTTGGTGGCTACAGCCGTTACAGTGGTTGTTTCTGATAAATTGGGGGCTTGGCTATTTCTGATGTTGAAATAAGCTTCTTGTTATCTTAAAAGGTCCTAAAAAAGACCCTGACCTTTTCAACGATTTCCGCCGAGAGGTGGGGCGACCCGCCTTTTTTTGACTGGAACCGGCATCAAAGGAACCCTTTTAAACCTCTCAAGAAGCCCTTTGAAACTTTTATAATCTGGGTCGTAGCGAGGTGAGAGAGTGAAACGTTTCCTGAAAAGTCGGCGTACGGTTTCAATGTTTCTGATAGCACCAAATGTAAGTGTAATCCACCGCTCCTGTTGCGGTGCAAATAACCTGTTCTTGTTCTGTATAAGGAAAAAACGACTAGTAACTTTGGCCTCCTGCCCTCGCTCCGTATGAGTGTAAAATATATCGTAAGTGGCCAAAGCATAAATGTCCAAAAATTTGCAACAAAGCCACGTGCGCAACCACGTGCTTTGCGTATTTTATATATCCTTAATAAGCATTTACTTTTTGACACTTTTAGTGAAACACCCTGTAGGTACCTAACTAGCACTGTTTACGCTCTTTCGAGTACCGCTTGGAGCTTACCGAGGATCGTCAATTGTAAGCCACTTCCTCGCATAAGGGTATTTTTTAAAGTAAAAACCATCGATAAGTTGTCCATCTTCCCCCTAGAAAACGCATGGCTGTAAGTTACAACCTCCCTTGCATTCACTAACCGACTGATTTTGACATTGGCCCAGCACTAAAGAAACTCATATGATGTTTATATGAGAACTGAGATCTGCAACGTACATTCCTGAGACATAGGTACCAGGCCGATTACCAACACAAACAATATCCCTGCAATCTGCATTGCATCAGCTATATCATCTAGCCCAGCATATTTACACTGAGCACACAAACTCCCTGCCCAACGACCACTCACCTCCAATGTGTGCAGATTCCGCGGTCCTCGCGTGCCACCAACACTGCACTGACACCGCTCTGCGACTGACGGACTGTGACTGACGGAGTGGCCAGCGGCGGACTGACCGGGCAACTGCGGCCGACGGCGCCGTGCTCTACGCCGTGCTGTGCGCTGTGCCCCGCCGTGCTCCGCGCCGTGCTCAGGCCGTACCGGTCGTGCTCTGCGCCGTATCAGCGACTGCCAGCCGCCGATGAGCAGCTATCGGCGGCCAGTGTCGCCCTCCGTCGTCGGCCCCCGCCGCGCCAGTCGGGCCCGCATCTGGCCCGTCGGTTGTCCCCCCCACCCAGTCCCCGCCCCGAGGCTGGTCGATCACGGTGGGGAGGAGGGGGGGGGCGTGAGGGGTGCTGGGGCCAGAGGGTGAGCGGTGGAGAGAAACCAAAAACAGTCGGCTGTTTGGGTCATTTCTGCTGGCCTCGGACCTTCTAAAATATACGTGTGTGTTCTTTTCTTTTAGGGCGGCTCGTTGTTATTCTGAGCCCCGTCATCAGGTTTACGTTTATTAACCCGCGCCCGGCTGGGGGTCCTGGATTTCCACGCCCTGCTGGGGGGGGGGGGTGTTTGAACACCCCCCCCTTCTAACTCGGCTCCTGGGCCACGTAGCGATACGCAGAAGGCGGCGTTCGAAAGAGCGTCAAAAATAATGAGGAAATCACTACGGTCAATTTTTTGGTCAGGTCAAAGGTCAGGTCACCAGAGGTCATTGAAGGCAAAATTTCGCCGATTTCCAGGTCGAATGTCGACAATTTCCAAGAAGCCAACGCATAACTCGGGAACCAATAGAGCTACAGCGCCGCGGAAAAGCGCATTAGATAGCCCTATTAACGCCCTTTCTGAGTAATTCTCTCAGATTTGACCTTACGTCAACGGTTTTGCCTGCAGGGGGCAAAAACTGCAAAAATAGCCGATTTTTTCGGAAACAGTTTTTCTGCAATAACTTTTGACCCAAGCCTTGTACGAGCTTACTTTTACCGGCATCGTGTTCCTCTCGTCAAGACGCATCGAATGAACTATAACTTGACCTTGAAAGGTCAACTTAAAAATTTGACCTCAGGTCAAGGTCATGACCTGACCGGAAAGGGTCATGTTGCATATCAGTCGATCCGTATCGTCGAGCTGAACACATCTAAGGCGTTTTCATCGCTCTAGCATGCCTCTTACAAAAGTTATTTGCGAAAAACTGTTAGATACCATTCCTGACCTAAGATGACCTCAGGGCATAAACAGGGGTCACGGACACCATTTTCATGTTCAGTGTGTCTAAACCACTTGTAATTCAGTGTTTGGGAGTGTTTATAATGTCTTTCGACCAAAGGAGGCGCATTTCAATTTTCTCCCATTGACTTATAATGGGGAGGTCGCAAAATTGACCTGACCTTAGGTCATCGATATCAAAATTCTGAGATATACATTTTGTACATGCTATTGCTCTTAGCAATCGCTGAAAGTTTCAAAGCGATCGGTCACTCGGTGTAGCTATGACAGACATTGAAACTTTTTATGAGGTGAGGTCACTTCAAGTGACCTGGTGACCTGACCTTGAATGACCTTGGTCTGAAATTTTCACAACATGTGTAGAATTGATGTATGATAAGGTGTACCAAAAACGGCGGCGCTCCGCGCCGCCGTTTTTGAGATATTCGCGAAAAACCACAAGGGGGGGTGTTCAAACACCCCCCCCCCCAGCAGGGCGCGGGTTAATGGGTCTTGGCCCCATTGGTACGGCCCTCCAGCAAAAGAGTGGTTGGTTAGCCTATGTGCTTTTGGTGCAATAACTTTGAATGACAGAGACACTCCTGTAAAATGACTCAATAGAAATGAGAAGAGGGTTCGTGCACACACTTCCGCAGTGGTTTTCAACAGCCATTAGACGTATTCATCAATGCAGATCGCTTATTGTGATGATGGCAACCAACCACTTAATACCTGGAGGGCCGTACATTCGAGCAGAGCAGGCCCAGGCGGTTTAATTTAGGGCAAAGTCTTTACATAATTTCCATTCCCTGTGAAAAACCGAATCCAGTCTTACCTACCTTCTCATAACAGATACTAAGCTACTATAAACTTCGTCACATCCGACACCTGTGATATCCCACGATGCTCACATATATTCCATGTTGGAACCATCAACACAGCACAGAGCACATCCCTGCCCTAATCCCTGCATTGGGCTGTCAGTATCCAAGTGGCTTGATGTTTATCTTGGCGTCCGAATGCGACCTTTTTACCCAGAGATATGGCCGTCCTGATGTGCCACGGGCCACCAATCAAAGGTCAGAGGCGCGGCCGTCTCAGCTGTGGCTAATACACGCGGTCGCTGCGTTAATTGTTACCAAGGAGATAATCGATACTCGATCGTATCGCTCTCCTTAGTTCTGTACACAACAAATTATCATCGAACATTAAATGACGACCACTACTGATCTATCTGCGACAACTGTCCAATGTGACGATCTTTGAAATTCCCGTCTTGAGTCAAGACGGAGGTTCACACTCTTCTAGCAGCGGGCGGGCCTCCCCTCACTGGGTTAGTGTGGCTCTGAACACTCGGCTGGGTTCACTGACACGACGCAGAGAGAGTGTTCGTCCGCTGGCCGTCTCTCGAGGCGCACAGACACACAGACAGACACACAGACAGACGGGCGGGCGCGGCGGCTGGGACGGGTGGTTAGAGTGGGGCGAATGGCCGGCCTTGTGAGGCCCACAAGAGGTGGAGGTTGTTTCACTCGACAGCCCAGAATGGTTGGTGCACGATGAGCTCGTAGTTAGTCTAAGGCGATAGCGATAAGGCAACATTTACGCCGAGAGAAGTGAAGGGTGTGCCTACTGTAACGAACGAAAGCCGGAAGATTCAGTCGCACAATGCAACGACAGAACCAAAGATAAAAGAAACCAGTTCAAGTCAGACAAGTTTCAGATGGAGTGCACATATCAGGACTCATCTGTAGCTACATCTAAAATTAGCAAGGATAGTCGGCATTCTGCCTGCAGAAAGACAGCCTTGTGATGTTTCTGATCTTTTATGGACGCCCTAACCCAATCATGAAGGAAACAGATGTTCCAGATGAGATGGGCTGATCATTTGCATGAGTTCATAATTATTTACAGCACCACGTCAGGTAATTGCAGCTCGAAGGAATATGCTATTCCGAGCCAAAACTGCATTCAGTCGCTCAAATATCTCAAATAAATGATGCACCGCCACGGAAACGGTAGGGGTTAGAATCTATTCTTGCATTCTGACCGGCGTCTTTTCAATATAACGGAAAAATCTCAGTATGAGCGGTCCGGCCCGGCCCGGCCCGGCCTGTAACGCTTTTGAGAGGCTTATATCTCAGCAACCGCTGAACCGATTGGCCTGCGGTCTTTTTTGCTGGGTAGCCCCATCCCTTCTATCCCGTAATTGACTACTTTTGATATATCTCAGTGCCCGTCGGCGCACGTGCCACGTGAAAAGTCAAGTTCAAGCTGTTTTGCAAAAGTAGTGATTTTGAGAGGCTCATATCTCAGCAGCCGCTTGGGCGATTGACTTGCGGTAATTTTTGTAGGGTAGCATAGCAGCATCCCTTCTACCCAAAATAGGATAATCTCGATGCATGTGGGTCACCCCCAGTGCACGTGCAAAATACAACAATAAGAGGTGCCAAATTTGTTCCCATTTCAGTAACTCGGTAATTACTGGGGCGATTTCGCTGAAACTTGGCATACAGGTAGGCACCCACCAGGCGATACATTCCCATGTGTTGCGGTTAGGGTGCTACTGCACGTGCGCACGTGAAGGGGGCGTTTCCAGATCTCGAGAACGGCTGGGCCGATTGCGCTCAAATTTGGTACACGGTTGGGGACCAGTTAGAAGGGTGCCGTGCAAAAGTCATTTTGGACCCCGTTTGCACGTGCGCACGTGCAGAATGCCGCTTCAAGATCTCAGGAACGGCTGGGCCGATTGCGTTCAAATTTGGCACACCGCTAGCGACCGGTTAGAAGGGTGCTTTGCGCAAGCCCGTTGGAAGCACCCTCTCGCCCTTCCGCACGTGCAGGGCTCACTATCTCGCTCGCTCGTTCTTCGCCCAAAAGGCGTTTTACTGGTTTTTAACATTGGCCATTACCCCGGAAGCAATTCTAAGGCCAAGTTTCATAGATAGTTAGGGATCGGTCATAAAATACGACCTTCAATTAAGTGTTAGGTATGCATTGCAAAATATCTTATCGTCGTCATTCACGTACTAAACTTAACACAAACTACCACCTTCTTCAACTCAGACGCTGAAACTTATTGAACAAGCGATCTCTCTCCCAGCCAGCATATTTGATCTGGGCCGTAGCTGGTTTTCCTCCCGCTAGCTCCTGGCTCCTGGCTCCTGGCTAGCGTTTGTTCCGGCCAAAGTACGGGCAAGGTCTGGGGCTCTAGGTACGGGAGCTGAGTCGCTGACACACGATCCCTGACCTCGCCCGCACCACAGCCGGACTTAAGCCGTATCAGCCGTGCCGTACCATAACCGTACGTCAGCCACAGTAAGCCAGAGCGGCTAGGAGGGAGCCTGACCTGGCCGTAGCACGTCGTGGCAGGGAGCCGGACTTGAGCTGGACTTGGCGGTCCGAAACCATACCAATTCCGGAGAGCTACGACAAAGACTGGCTAACCGCCATAGAGTCATATCGTCCCAAACCCCGGCTCTGACGGCGTTCCGTTTACACCGGCCCAACTTTGGCATGTCGGAGTTGCCGGGGCAAAGCGGACTTGAGCCAAACCAAATTGCTGGCTTGGCTGTCACGTTTGAGAACCGCCTTCCCGGGGCCCGTCGATACGACACTGCACCTGAAGCGCCCCCTCACGTATGCTGTAGGTTTCGACTTTGTCCACCAGACGTCGCTGCCAAACTCGCCACAGCCATATGTGCGGGTGTTGCAGCGTTGTTCCGATATTTCCATCACCTGACATTGCCTATAGCAGATGCGTTAGGGAGAAGAACGCCATTCAATCAAAGCGGCCTATTACAGCGGATTCATATACCATGACTTCAGAAGTACAGCCCTGTCAAGTGTCAATCGACCCTGGATTTGACCTCCGGTGTGACGGGGTCAGATAGTTCAGAGAGATCGATGAAACTTACGGCGGCATGGTAGTCTATGCATCGAAAGGGGCCTCAACAAACGCTCAGCTCTGCCTGAAATTGTCCCAATAAGCCACAAAGGTCTCACCAAACGAACAAAGAAGCAAGGCCCCGTCAACGCGCGATCGAAAATACCCCTTTTCGCGTTGCGGAGCACGCGTGTCACCCTAGTACTTTTACTAATTACCACGCTTTTTTAACTACACACCTATGCATAAGAGCTCTGAATTCATTAACTGAAGTAGCGGCACGACAATTTGACTATAATTTCTTCCATTTACAAGACATTTCATGAAATTTAGACTGGTTTATTCAGTTGATTCTCAAAAAGGTAATGATGGTATCACGGTTAGAGTTATGAACGAACTACTGCAATATCAGCCGTGACCCGAATGTTTCAACAAACCGCCCAAAAAAGGATATTTCACACGTGCTTCATATTTCGTTTACACATGATCAATATTTGTTTACACAGTTTATGAATCGACAATAAATAATACGTGAAGCGTTTCAGTTTTTTGCAATAACCGCTCCAACCACACCACCTACAGACACGATTCAACCACCAATCGACAGCTCTCGATCGTGGCTATGTGCGCGGCACATTTTTAATCGCATTCGCACCCCCCAAATAGCCAAACTCGGCCCCTCGACTATGTCGCCCGACGCTCCAGAGATGGCGCTGACTGTCTGCGTGACGTCAGCTCACACGACCGGCGATCGCCAATCATAAAACGTGCATGTCGCCGCTGGACAACCAATTCCAGCGTACTGTCTTGCTTTTGCCCTCTTGTTCTGAAAATTTGGTCAAGAAACATGGCGTATAACCTTCATTTAAAACCAAATTTGCTCCCAACCGCTTCGCCGTAAATCGTCGCAATACGCACCAGACCATGTCATCAACCCGTGCAGAGTACCATGGCTTATTCAAAGCACTTACTCGTGCGTCCTTGGTAGCTCAGTTGGAAGAGTGGTAATCTCCTATGGAATGGGTCGCTGGTTCGATTCCAGCCCGACACGTTTTAAAATACACATCTTTAGTTGCAGTACCCGGCCGCTAGGTCGCGACCCCGTAGAGGTCGCTGCGGTCCCCACGTGACCGACCGGCCGCAGTCACGGGCCGGCGGCGGCGCAGTGTGGGGCGAGCGGGCGGAGGGGTTGGTGCGGTAACTGCGGTGCCGTCAGAGCGGCCGCTGCCGGACAGCGGGAATGCGGCATGATACAGACATGGGAAGGGGGGGGGGGGTAGGTAAATGGTGGATGGATGGATAAAGAAATGATGGAGGGAGAGAAGGAAGGGTAAGTGAGCAAATGATTGAGTCGGTGAGAGAACAAGTGCAGAGAATGGAGCCGAAAGACGTTTTTAAAATGCACTTACAGCTTAGTTGCAGCACTCGGCCGCGCTACGAATAACTACATTACCGATCCTGAGTGGCGGGCGGGGGGGGGGGCGAGGTACCCAGATTTGGGATAGGTTGGTTACAGAATTCCACAAAATACTGACAAGTTTGGGACGGGGAATGTTTAGTGGGGACGGGGAAGGGCACAGGGAAGGGCACGGGGACAGGACGGAGACGAAGATGAAGACGGAGATGTAGCGGCCAGCAGGAGCGGGGACGGAGACGGAGACAAAGAGAGCGGGAGCGGGAGCGCGGGAACGGGGACGGAGACGGCGACGGAATCGGAGACCAGACAGATACAGTGACAGAGGCGGAGACGAGACAGAGACAGAGGCGGAGACGGAGATGAAGCGGTCAGCGGGAGGGGAATGAAGACGGGGACGGAGAAAGAGAGCGGAGGCGGGAGCGGGAATGGGAGCTGGGACGGGAACTGGGACGGAGATGGGGATGGAATCCGAGACGAGGCAGATACAGAGACAAAGACAGAGATGGAAGACGGAGACGGAAACAGAGCAGGCATAATTATATCTTTAGCACTGAAAACATTACCGATCGTCAGTGGTGGGCCCCGGAGGGGGGGGGGGGGGGGTGCAGAGGGAGGAAGGCGGGGGAGGGTCGGGGCGAGTCACTCAGATTTGGGATAGGTTAGTTACAGAATTCCACAAAATACTGAAAAAAAATAGCGATCATGTTTAGTATTACGAGCGTACCAATATACGTATAGCGTCTTGAGCTGGGACATAAAAACTTATATGTATCTGCGGCGCGGGCGGGGAAGAAGCCACTAGCCAGTACTTTTTTCAGTACCAAGAGGGGATTGGAGTGGAGGGGAGAGGAGGGGAAGGGAGGGAGTGGAGGGAAGGGGAGGAAATCGAGGGAGGGAGGGAGGGGGAGCGAAGAAGTGCGATGAAGGAGACGGGGAGAGGAGGGAGAGAGACGGATGGGGAGGGGTAAGTAAGCATACGATTGGATCAGTGATCGACAAAGTCAGAGAGCGGAGAGGAGGGAGGGAAGAGGGATGGAGGCAGGGAGGGAGTGAGAAAGGGAAAGGAAAAGAGAGAGAGAGAGAGAGAGAGAGAGAGAGAGAGAGAGAGAGAGAGAGAGAGAGAGAGAGAGAGAGAGAGAGAGAGAGAGAGAGAGAGAGAGAGAGAGAGAGAGAGAGAGAGAGAGAGAGAAAGCGGGCATTATGGACGGGATTTTGGACGGGACGGGCAGGGATTTCTATATACAGGGTGTTTCACAATTAACGTTACAAGATCAAAGCTCAATATCTCTGGGCATAATGACTTTATTTCCGCCAAAATTGCACCATATGCACCCAAAACCACAGAGACCAACATCCTTAAGTGCTACTCGAAGTGGCCGCCTCCAGCCTTCACAGCGGCAGCCAACCGTCTCCTGAAGTCACGGACTGCGGCACGCACAACCGCGTCGGAGGTAGGTCCTACAACACGAGGTAGGAAATGACGTCATTGCCATTGAAGCCTGTGCGTTGAAGACTTGAAATTCATACAGGAGGTGCGTAATAGATACCTGTTGACTACACCACGCAGCCATGTACAGCCGTCTTCAAACAGGTCCGCGAGCAACAAGCTTATCACACAGGCTCTAATCCTGATATTCGAGATAATCGCAGACTCGGACCTCATTTGGATCAGTCTTTCATCTGCTACACCCATTATCTGTCCAAAGGGCATTCAAAATGCAATTAACCAGGACCAGAATTATGTGCTCTTTCCAATGGTGTATAGTGTTTTCAGAAAAACCACCTTTAAGTGCACCAAAATTGAGTGGGAACTCTTGTAACGGTAATTGTGAAACACCCTGTAGATGTTCAAACGACGATTACAATTAGCGCCGGTAGGCGCGGGAGGGTGACCTAGTCGACAATAAATAATACGTGAAGCGTTTCAGTTTTTGGAATAACCGCCCAAACCACACCACCTACAGACACGATTCAACCACCAATCGACAGCTCTCGATCGTGGCTATGTGCGCGGCACATTTTTAATCGCATTCGCACCCCCCAAATAGCCAAACTCGGCCCCTCGACTATGTCGCCCGACGCTCCAGAGATGGCGCTGACTGTCTGCGTGACGTCAGCTCACACGACCGGCGATCGCCAATCATAAAACATGCATGTCGCCGCTGGAGAACCAATTCCAGCGTACTGTCTTGCTTTTGCCCTCTTGTTCTGAAAATTTGGTCAAGAAACATGGCGTATAACCCTCATTTAAAACCAAATTTGCTCCAAACCACTTCGCCGTAAAACGTCGCAATACGCACCAGACCATGTCATCAACCCGTGTAGATTACCATGGCTTATTCAAAACGTTCATGTTTGTGCCCTTGACAGCTCAGTTGGTAGCGTGGTAAACTCCTATGGGATGGGTCGCTGGTTCGATTCCAGCCCGGCACGCTTTTAAAATGCACATCTTTAGTTGCAGTACCCGGCCGCTAGGGTCGCGACCCCGTAGAGGTCGCTGCGCTCCCCACGTGACCGACCGGCCGCAGCCACGGGCCGGCGGCGGCGCAGTGTGGGGCGAGCGGGCGGAGGGGTTGGTGGGGTAACTGCGGTGCCGCCAGAGCGGCCGCTGCCGGACAGCGGAAATACAAGGAAATGATGGTGGGAAAGAAGGAAGGGTAAGTGAGCAAATGATTGAGTCGGTGAGAGAAAAGGTCAAGAGGATGGAGCCGAAAGACGTTTTTGAAATGTAGCTTAGTTGCGGCATTCGGCCGCTATGAATACATAACCGATCCTAAATGGCGGGGGGGGGGGAGGTACCCAGATTTGGGATAGGTTGGTTACAGAATTCAACAAAATAGTGCCAAGATTATCGATTATGCTTAGTGGGAACGGGGACGGGCACGGGGAAGGCACGGGGACGGGACGGAGACGGAGACGGAGACGGAGATGTAGCGGCCAGCGGGAGCGGGGACGGAGACGGAGACAAAGAGAGTGGGAGCGGACGGGAGCGCGGGAACGGAGACGGAAACGTGGACGAATCGGAGAGCAGACAGATACAGAGACAGAGACGAGACAGAGACAGAGGCGGAGACGGAGATGGAGTGGTCAGCGGGAGGGGGACGAAGACGGGACGGAGACAGAGATCGGCAGCGGGAGCGGGAGTAGGAGCGGGACAGGAACCAGGACCGAGATGGGGATGGAATCGGAGACGAGACAGATACAGAGACACTAAGACAGAGAGGGAAGACGGAGACGGAAACAGAGCAGCCATAATTATATCTTTAGCACTGAAAACATTACCGATCGTGAGTGTTGGCTCGGGGGGGGGGGGGGGGAGTGCGGAGGGGAGGGAAGGAAGGGGTCGGGGGG
>NW_024883476.1:0-81360 GCF_019059575.1 Amphibalanus amphitrite | reverse complement strand
AGAGTAGAGGATAGATAGACTTCTAGTGGACGACTACAACAAGTAGAAGCCATAAGATATTCTGTTGGAGACACTTAAATGAGTAATGGCCTAGGAGACTTCCAGTGGACACACTACAGCTAGTACATGGAAGCTTATGAGACTCCTACTGGGCACACGATACATGCAACAGGTGTAAGCCACGATGTACTTCTATTGGAGACACTACAAGAAGTAGAGGCCCACAGAAGCTTCTGATTGACACACTTAAACACGTATAGGCTCATATGAGAGTGGATTCGCTACAGCAACTACATAGCAGCCACGGCGCCTTTGACTACTGGCTTCGACTTTGGTTTAGCTTCTTGATAGAACTCGAGTTATGGACGGCGACATCTTTGTTAATAGTTAGTTCCACGGTTGAATTGCAGTAACTATAAATTTTAGGAAGTAAGCTTCGATAAAACTAGCGTTCAAATTACAATGCAGCATAGCTAAAGGAGTTCTAATGCTTCACAGGCTTCTCTAAGACTTTCGGATGAATTGCTTAAAATGTGCTCACTTTAAAGGGTACACCACCCGGACCAGTGCCAAATCGATATATTGCTGAAGAAATATGATGTTTGAAAGGGATCTTTTTATTGACCAAAGAAAACTTATTTTAGGTAGATGCACAGGAAAAAAGTAAATTAAGTCTATATGGTGTATGTCGTTTCGAATATAAACGGCGGTTTGCTTTGCTGCTTTTATCATGGGTAGTAGACTTTACGGTGGACTATAGATAATACGACGACATAAAATAGACAGACTTACATAGTTATATTTTAACTAAATATCAGTGAAGTATGGTCATTTTTTTAATGCCACTTGCACACAACTTTCGGTGGTCTCACATATGCATTTCCTTTGCAATGTTGCTATTTGGAAGTGTATTGCAGGTGCACTCGAAATGAATCCAGTAACTACGTCGAAATCAGCAAGTAGGTTCTAGGAACCACTAAAAACCTTACACTACGGTTACTAATGTAGATACCTATAGCTGTACACGAACATCCATATGAAACCGTATAGCATACTGCAACCGCGGGATGTTGGTTATGAATGGATTTTCTTTTTACATTCAGAGGAGAAACGCACATCAGTCTATTGTATAATATACGTGAATACTTTGCTTAAATAGATCGCCGATATATGATGTATGTAACATGATAGTATTGCCAATCCGTTAACCCTCACTATTGTTGTGCTATAACTGCTATGTCATTTGTCTAGTGAAAGAAATGCACTTTCACTGCTTGAGCGCTAAACCCTCTTATCTGTATTATCATTCATCAGTTTGCTGTCCTCATAATCTCTGTTCGAAACTTGCGTGTTGGTAAACATTCCAATTTAGCGCGATGTAGTATATTTACAGCCGTGCCCTGATCCACTTGTTGACTTGATATCCGTGATTGACAGTTAACGGTTGCATTAGCAATGCACTTGACAGCTGCTCATGCATTCGGCTTTGCGATATTGCGTTGATTTATTGTGTGTGATTCAGTGTACATCGTCCAATACATTTGAATTGATATTTCATTGGCATTATAGTGCTTAATCTGGAGAATAAAAGTGCTGCTCCCCTAAATATGTCACCGACAAGCGTTAAGTGACCTTGTCATTGCACGCGTACGACCCAGCTTGTACCTTGTTGCACGTTCGGACGTGCGGGGCATTCCACTTTACGGCCCACTATCGTGCAAATTTATTCTTCGTCAAAAATATCCTGTCTGTATAAAATTCAGGAAAGATTAGGGTAAGGGCGGGTAAGAGTACGCGGGCGATAAGAGTACGCATCAGCTGTTTCGGTTGCTTAGCAACGCGGGTTTGTCGAGTTCATGAAGTGACATGAAGCCGCCAGTGCGTGCTTGTCACCAACGGAACGTGGGCGTTGAGCGGCGACGCTGTTGAGTTTAAGGCGATGAATATTATTTTCGAGCGTTATGATATTATTATGGTATGGTACAATAATGTTGATACTTGGCAGTTCAGATAAGGTACATTTCCGCGATTGTTGTGGGAAACTTGTGAGGTTATCTGGGGAAATACTGTGCAGTGCAATATTCTGTTTGCGAAGTTTTGCACAACGTTTCGGTGTTGTTTTGTGCGCGAATTGCATGTACGGTAAGAGGACGCACTGTTCAGGGGGGTAAGAGTACGCAGAATTATACATTAACCCTCGCCCCGTTGGGGGGGGGCCATTTTGGCCCCCCCCTGTGGTTTTTCCTGAATAGCAAGAAAACGGCGGCGCGCAGCGCCGCCAAATTTTCAGTACCTTTCCAGACATCAATTTGACACCTTCACACCAAATTTCAAGTCTTAGGTCACCTTAGGTCAGGAGTTATTGAGGTCAAACTGAGGTCATGTTCGAGCAAAAATGAGCAAAAAACATGCAATCTTGAAACGCTCACCAAATCTACAGTTATCAAGCAATTTCAAAGTTCTTTATATGGTCTAATAGACAAAAAGCGGCGCTACAAAACTGCTATCTCGGATTTTCGAAATTTTGGGTTTTTGACCCAAAAAAATTCAAAAAATTGATTTTTTTTAGAAAAACTAAAAAAAAATCCAAAATTTTTCCGAATTTCGAAAAAACCGGTATATATGTGATAGTCCCTGCGCTCTTCTATATACATACCAAATTTCAGATCGATATCTCGTTTTTTGGCCAAGTTATAGCGAAAAAACTGTTCAAAAATGATGACGTCAAATTTTTGAACTCAATTTGTAGCGATTCTAGACCTCGTACGGTAAAACAAAGACCACCATTGAACTCCCCGTGACGAGCTGCATCGATTCGATACCCATTTTATGCAAAAATATCAACTTTGAAATTTGACCTTATTTGACCTGACCTTGACCTGACCTTGACCTGACCTTGACCAAAACGTGACCTAAGCTGGTCCCAAAGGCTGCCTGACCCACATAATCGCATTTGTCATGTAAAATGGACCATAAAACATGTATCACACGACACTTTCATATTGTGACCCCCCAGTGACCTGACCTCAGTGACCTGACCTGGTATCAGTGACCTCAACTAGCAAAATATGTGTTTGAAGAACATTTCCCCATCGATGATTTTCAATGAAATGCATTTTACTCGATTTTACAACGCATTTCTTGAAATGCCTGTAAACGGTGAAAATTGGACCTTTGACCTGACCTGTGACGTCATCGGTTTGACCTAGGTCAATAAAATTGGGTCACAAGGTAGTTCCCTGATAGGGCTATCCAACACCGTTTGCCGCTTGTCGCTACGTTGCGTGGTTCTCGAGATCTTAGGGGGGGGGGGCCAAAATGGCCCCCCCCCAACGGGGCGCGTTGCTCGGCAGAGCCCAACGGGGCGCGGGTTAAATCGAATATACAGAAATATACAATTATTAATCTATCGCTCAATGACGTTTGTTTTGTAGGTATATCATCAATGGAGCACTGTGATGCAGATGCGTACCCGAAATTCTTCCAAATACGAGTTATTCTCCCTTTTGATTGTGCATGTTTTTAAAGAAACACACGACATGATTATTTACTGATTTATAGACTTGAAAGATTTATTTTATGTTTTTCTTTTTGGATACTAGAATTAACTTAAATGCCCTCTGAGTTTGAAGTTAAGCATTTGGGCAGTACAAGCTACATAGGTGTGTGTTCATATGCTTGCGTACTCCACCCGCCTGGCGTGCGTACTCTTACACACCCCATATGGTAAGAGTACGCAACTGCAGCGGTTCAGAAACTGTCAGTTTTAGACCACTTCCATTTACGCTGAAGGATCGTTGCCCCATGGGATGATGGCTAATTCAATGAACTTTAATATTCCCTATTTGCGATTTCTTTCTTTCAAATATTAAACAAATGAGAGCAAGAAATCCACTAAGTGCGTACTCTTATACGACTTCACCCTATCCATCTGCCTTGTGCTCGCTCGTGATCAGGTCAAAAGTCGGGTCAAAGGCACATAGAACAGAATAGGCTCTCCGAGACGAGTATTATAGGCTTTGTTCTATAAACAGTCTTCAATTCCGAATCCCTTCGCTTGACCATCAGCCGTCGGTTAACACGCTTAGAGGCTCATGTTGTCAATCAGATGCAGGTTGCTGGTCCACTGGCGCTCGTGCGGGGTCTAATGAGTTTAGCTAAGCCCCTGAAGGTTAGCCAAGGCTCAAAGCCTTAGAGACGCCTGCGATGGGTGGGTCCCTCAAAGATTTGCGCGGATATTCAGAGACTTGCTTAGGTGAGCTGGTTCTCAAAGGTCGACGTGATGCTTTGAATGCCGATGAGGGCCTTCAGAAGCCAGCATGGGACCCATTAGAGCTCGGTGGAGCCCTGCTAAGAGCCCTCGGCGTCTGGGCCCTGCAGGCATCGGAGCCACAGTGGCCCTTTGTAGGAACCGTTGCGGTCCCTCGAAATTGAATAAAGACCTTTAGTGAACTTCGACAGGCTTTTAGGTCCCGTTTGGGTGTTTCTGAGGACGGTTGGGGTGTGGGGGGCACGTTCTCCCTGTAGCGAGTAGGTACTGGCTAGTGGCTACGCCACTGATATTGGCTAAAAACCAAAACGAATCAAAGGTCCATTATCACCACCGAACGAGATGGCTTTGAACACTGAACAGAGGGCAGCACCACATGCCAATGAAGCTAGATGTCGCGCCAGAAGCTCAACTCGAGCCTTTCACGGTACCTATCTAATTGCCGTGCATTTGTGATCTATAATTATATACCGTGTATCTATTTTTTGACTTCACGTTTTTTAACCCGCACCCCACTGGGCTATTCGCCATATGTGCCCTGCTGTGGGGCATATTCTGCCCCCCACCCCCTGTCTAACTTCCGAATCGATGGTCATAGAAAGACGGGGAAAGCGGAAAGCGAAAGCTCTCAACAAGATGGAACTTTGATGCCAAAACATCATTATGTATGTCAGACATCATGTCAAGGTCAGGTCAAGGGTATTGCAAGCTTCTAAATTATCGGCTTTTGATCGCAGCTAGCGAAAACTGGACTGAGATCGATTATCCAAAACATCTTCTTAGGCCACCAAGCCAAGATTTGCTGCATGCAAAGGTCAAGGTCAATATCATGCAAAGGTCAAGGTCAGGTTAGGTCACCAAGAGTGAAATATATAATAGGACATGCTCGACACATGTTTTATCGGTCATTTCATTCACATGGTGGCACATTTTTTATAGTGATATGGACCACATTTGGAAGAATTTTAGGCCGAGGGCAGGTCAAGGTCAGGTCAAGTAAGGTCAAATTTTAGAGTTAGTTGTGAAGACCCAAAGAGGTGTCTATCTGTTGCAGTTTTCCACGACGAATCGCATAGTGCTATTTTTGTTCCAGTACGAGGTCTAGAACTTCCTTTTTTTTAAATAATTTCGTTTGTCGTGACGTCATACAATTTTTTTAATAACTCCTTTATTTTTGAAACAATTCTTCTAAAAATTAGAATGTTGGTGTACAGGAGCTACTTCTCAAACATATATTTCGTTTTTTTATAAACGCAAATTTTTGAATTTGATGATGATTTTTCCAAAAAAAGTAAGTTTTTATGCCTAACTTTTGGATCGAAATCCATTTCTTAAACCGAGATGGCAATTTGAAAGCCCAAGTATAGGCCAAGTAAAGCCCTAATCACGTACATACATGCTTTTTATTACGTCCCATCCCAATTGCCAAAAAAAACTAGGCATAAATGATAAGTGTTAGAGGCGTTTGAAGTTTTCAATTTTTGAAGCGAAACTGGCCTAATTAGCTTATGCATAGGGTGTGCATTTTTGGGTTGGACCCCAATCCTGAGACTGTGGCGGGGCACCTGCATCTCAAACACATCGGAGCGTGATTTGGTACACTCTTGCACTTGCGATTCTACAATTTTGCATTGCTTACCTTGTGTAACGCCATATACCCCTACCCTATGATGTCGCTGAAGTCATCTGATTTTTGCCGGCCACTTTCGATCAAATTGAGCTAGCGAGCCGGAATGGCCACCAACGGACTCAGGAAGATCTTCCAAATCGAATGGTGTGCGATATAACCTCACTCGACTAGCCTAGCCTCCCGACCCCATGAGCTGTGACCTGACCTTGACCTGAGGTCAACACCCCGATTTGACCTTTGCCAAACAAAAAATGCATCATTCGACTCGCCTGTTCATGAAAAACTCAAAATCGAGGCTCTGCCTGAAATGTGAATATTTTTGACGAAGGTGCTCACTAAAAACCGAGCCCTACCTTAGGCACCTGACCTGACCTCAGATGTCGCTGGTTGACCTGAGACTTTAAAATTGGTTAGCAGTCGATGACTTCATACTATCGTGACAGGAACACCCACACAAATACCCGCACCTCCTGCCGACGCCTCCCACCGTTGCACCTGCCGCGGCGGCGGGCCTCGGGCGGCGTTCCGTTATTGGCGGACGTTCCGCGGCTGATGCCGGCTGGTCCAGACCTGGCCGTGGCCCTGGGTTGTGCGCGCGGCCAGTCCAGCAGCCGGGGCCGCCGTCCGCAGTGCCGCCAAGATGAGGTGCCTGGCTGCCCTAGGGCTGCTGCTCGTCTCGCTCAGTATCTGTGATGGAGGGCCACAAGGTGAGTGAAAAATGGACGCAGGGTGACAGCAGGCTGCCCGCGACTGGGGTGGCTTCACGTGAGGGAATCAAGTCAACCGTGGAATGTTTTGGTTCAAAGTGCATAGCTGCGTCCTACTTCCAGAGGTGTTTATGGATTTCAGAGCTGGGCATTGCGCAACTTAAGTCCGCAACTCCGCAACTCCGCAACTTGCGGACTACCCTCTTGGTAGCGGAGTTACGGATCGGCTACCGAGCCCAAAAAAGTTGCGGAGTTGCGAGTTGCGGAAGCGAAAAATTCTAAAGCGCAACTGCTACCGGAGCCGCCACCGCTGACGGGGGCGAGAGAGAGAGAGAGAGAGAGAGAGAGAGAGAGAGAGAGAGAGAGAGAGAGAGAGAGAGAGAGAGAGAGAGAGAGAGAGAGAGAGAGAGAGAGAGAGAACTTAGCCACTTCAAAAGGTACTACCTATCAGACATAACACTGCACTTCAGGACTAACCCTGGTACGGCGTTTGCCAGCGTCTAACGTGTAGGGGCGGGAGAGGGGTCGGTTGGACCCCGCCCCCTGCCGTTCGGCCCTTGATTGAGCTAGAGCTTCGTGAAAAAAGGAACGTGTTGCCCGCTACGAGAAGAAGCCGATGATACCCAATTATAAGGTCCTAGTTCATTGGTTGACCTTCCAGGTCAGGTCAGTGACCCAAAAGTCGGGAAAATCGGGACCTGCTAGACTTCGCAAAGTGAAGCTGTTTTGGTTTTTTCGGGGTACTGATCACGTAGTTCATGTTAGTTTTGATCACGGATGATGTCTTCACGCATTTAGGCCATGTCGGATCAGGCCAGGTCAGGTCAACCAGTAGGCATCCTGCCGGCTATCTATAGTAGGGGAGAGTGGGGTAAGATGCCCAGGGTGGGAAAGACGCCCCACCCCCTCTAGCGGCGAACCAAAGAATCGAACCTGGAAATTAATGTTCTTAGCGTAAAGCGGAAGCCTGCCTTGTTAACTGCACAAAAATTTGCGAAGCTCAGTTGGGCAACGGCTGGCTGGTGATTGCATGTTTTTTATTTGCTGCTTTCAAAAAATATTTTGTTGTCAAAACATTGTAAATATCAAAGAAGGTAGATAATTTTTGCGTCCCTTGCTATAGTCGTGATACATTAACATGCGTGTACTGTGTCCCAAACAATTTATTTCAGGGTGTAGTTTTATGGCTAACAAATTGTACTGATTTAATGTTACTTCGGTACCTTGGGGTAAGATGCCCCCTGTCCTGATGGGGAAAGACGCCCCCCTAAATTCGTAGGCTGTCCTTCAAGCATCCCGTCAAATCATTTATTACATACTTGTGATTAGAGACAAAAGCCGATCTGGGACTATTGAGAGTCCAGTACGGTCGGGTGCTCCCCATGCCGGTCTCTCGGCCCATACAACGACTTTTTGGGCGGCATCTGACTCTGAGAGCCCTCACGACGGCCTCTGTGGGCCCCATTATTGGCTCCAGGGCCCTCACGACATCTTTGAGGGCTCCCACGTTGGCTCCACGGGCCGCGCTGGCATCTGGGGTCCACACGATGGGCTCGAGGGCCCTCAAGCATCATGAAGACCTACAAGGGCCTCACAGTGGTCTCCGAACGCCACCACGGAGGCTTGTTTGGCCGCGCTGGACTATGATGGCCCTAACGATGACCTCTGAAGCCCCTTACGACTACTTTTGGGGGCCCTTACGATGACGTTTGGTGTCTACTGCAGGCTCGAAGGGACTGCTGATTCGTTCAGGCGATTCACGTGCCCATTTATGTCACTTATAGTGCAGGGGGCATCTTACCCAACGCCAGGGGGCGTCTTTCCCACCCTGTGGGGTAAGATGCCCCCTTTCACTTCTTCAGGGAAATGCTTAAAGGGACCCTCCCACCTTCAAAAAAGTTTATGAATTGGCATGAAAGTGATGTCGCTCGGTTCAGAAAGAGCGAAAACGAATATATGCCAAATTTCACCGAAAAATATTCACCGGTTTTCAAGATATTAGACTTTTGCTTTTGTTTACTTTTTTGGGATCTCCGCTGTTTCTAGCAACTTGATTTTAGAAGTGCGGCGTTTGCGGCAGATGTTGCGCGCAAATAGCATATACCACCGCGTGCTACAAAACGTTTTAGTCAAACATTTAAAAATCGTTAGATATTTGCGCTGACGTCACACATTCAGAGGGGTATTCCTAAGCATTAGCCCCTCTGAATCAAAATGCTGCAATTTTGAAATTCAATATTTCTGATTTAAGGCATTTCTCGATGTTGTGAGTGCCGAAGCCGGTAATTGTGAGCCAGGGACCCCATTTTGGCTATCTCAACTCAAATCTAATGTTAAGGTGGGAGGGTCCCTTTAATAGCAAAAAAAAATTATCATATTTCAGGCCTGAAAGTGTGATATTTTTGGAGAAAAATGATGTCGGCTTCCGTTGAAACTCCAAGTTTTTGCTTTCCGATCGTCATTTTCGAATAAAATCTGACATAGTAAAACCCTGGGCATCTTTCCCCACTCTCCCCTAGGTGTCAACTACCACTGACGGCGCCGTAACATGTAACGAAGGCACTAAAACTACTTTGTTAACCCGCGCATGACTGGGGTATTTTCCATAACGCGAGTGACTGGGGGTGATCTCCAGAGCCCCCCCCCCCCCTCCTATCTCCGAAACTACTGGACCGATCGTCAAAATTCAAACGGCGTCTGATAGCCCTGTCGAGCGAAACCTATTTTCATTGACCTCGAGGTCACCGATGACGTCACAGGTCAGGTCAAAGTAAAAATTATCAGCATTTTTGCTTGTTCACAATTTAGGCTCGGACCGCCGGCTGACAAGTCCGATCAGGCTCATTTTTGGTTTACGCACTCCTTGATATATACCTAAGATACCCTGAGGGTACCGAACTTTTACTTCGATTTTTTTTTTGCAGGTCAAGGCCAGGTCATCCTAGGTCACGAAAACTGTATATCATGTATCGGTCACGTGACGCATGTTTTATGGTCCATTTTACTCATAGATTTAAATAACATTGTCGTCTGTGTCATTTGAGGTCATTTTCAGCTGAATTTACGGGAGGTCAGGTCACTTTCAGGTCAGAAAAGGTCAAATTATGAAAATGAAATTTTTCAACAAAAAAGGTGCCTATCAGATGCAGTTCGAGCTCAGAAACACGATGGTGCCATTTATATTGCTGTACGATGTCAAAAACATACCTACTGAAAAATGGTTTTGAAAAATATAATTGTAAAATGTTGACAATAATGCAAATAACTTGGCTATTTTTGAAGATATTGGGCTAAAACTTGCTAGAGTAGTTCATCAGTGTGTGTCCTATCACATATATTCCGGTTTTTGCGAAAAGTTAGAAGCTTTTTGAAAAAAATCAAAAATACATTTTGTAATTGTAAATACATATTTTTCAAAATTTTCAAAATTTCGAAAATTCGAGATAGCAGATTGATAGCTAAGTGTATTTGTAGTCCACTCATGCAGAGACATTGGATCTAGCTTTAAAATTGAGCTCTTGAGAGCGCTTGCCGTAATTCAATATTTTGCATCAAAATCGGCCGACATGACGTCACTCTGACGTCATTTCCGGCCAAACTATGGTAGCTAGAAAGTTGAAAGTTTAACACAAGCTGTCAAATTGATGCCGCTGAGGTTAGCACAAGTTTCGTGTTGATCCGTCAAACCGTTTGGAAGATATTGCCGAAAAACCGGAGGGGGGCTCTGTAGAGCCCCCCCCCCAGTCGTGCGCAGGTTAATGTTTAAATGGATGCAAAACTCGAAATCAGCCTCAAAAACTACCCTAGAAACATGTAAAACTCGAAAAGGTGAACCAAGGTCAATGGTCATCAAAGTCAATGACCTTGACCTGACCTTCACGTGACATTGACACCCACCGTAATGCATGGGACATTGGGACGAACATCATTTCACAGGTTTGGACGCTTACAATCACAAAAGACTGGAAACGCGCGGGTAAGGTGAGCTGACATTTGCCGAATCGCGATTTCGGCCAAAGATGGTCTCGAGAAATAGGTCAAAGGTCATTTGGGTTAGGGTCATGCAATTTTCAGAGTATGAGTAAAATTTGATAAACTCGAGGGTTCTGAAAATTTCGTCGCGATCGTCCGCTTTTTGCGCGAGTTATTCGCGAAATACCGAGGGGGGTTCATCCAATCCCCACGGCCTACACATGCGAGGGCTAAAACTGATAAAATATGGTTGGTACCTAATAGAGGTGGGTAGCGGAGTTGCGGAGTTGCGGAGTTGCGAGTTGCGGTTTTACGATCTGCAAAATAGTTTCGGAGTTGCGATTGCGCTTTGGGTACCTCAGGTTGCGGAAGGTAGCGGTAGCGGTTTCCAAATTTCGGTAGCGATGCCCACCTCTGATGGATTTGCACTCGTATAGTGAGTAAAACGCAGTAGGTCCTGAGACGAGATGGAAGCTTGTGGCCCCTGGGCTGGGCAGTGGGCACTGCTTGCTAAGTTGTATGCTGTCAGGTAAAATAGAATGGACATTGATTGCTGACGTTCATAATAGGGATAAGGAAAGTAAAGACAAGTGGTCGGCCAGAACTACTCTCAATTGAGGATGAACATATCGGTTAGAGCACAACGGTAACACAAGCAGGAAAAGTTTCGTACGAAGTTTCTGCGGTCTCAGGTGGCCCGTGGCCGAGCTGAAAATGACCCGACTCGGTTTAGGGTCTGTGTGTAAGTCAATGCCAAGCGATAACTGCTCCTGCAATCAGAGGCTACGATTATGTTTCATAGGCTACTGACCTTCTAGGTCAATCGTTATGACAATGCATGCAATATGAAATCATGTCTTCTGGAGGCAATGACCTAGCCAGGGGCTCGGCGGGGTCACACCTAAGAGCGAAGTGCGAAGTTCCATGTTACATAACATCTGGCATCTATACCTACTTACATTTCGTTTCCCCTGAATAGCGAACGTAGACCTTATTTTAGCATTAATTTTAATTTTAGCGCCTCATATTGGCTGGATGGTCTGTAATTTTTCGTTGACACGATGTCCGTTTGACTAAGGGAGCATGTGCCTAAGCAGTGCTCTAGTCGCAGAAGTAAATAGGTACTTTTATCATATCCATCCTGGAAGATGACGGTCACCATCATTTGAATTTTAACGTGAATAGCTGCTTCGACCCAGCTCTTTTCATGGCAAATATCAGCTCACGACACTCGGAAATTCCACCCATTAACAGTTATGTACTGTATGACAGTATCTGCGCCATCACGCTTATCCTTAGATTTACATACCTGAGTGACCATAGTCCTCCTAGGAGGATTTTCCCATCCTGGTAAGGCGCTGAGATCGATTAACTATTTTACGGCCTGACGATCAATCCTGTGTTCCGTTGATGGCTTCTTGCCTTGGGTCTTTGCGAACCTTGGTCGTCCCCAAACCCATATCAAATAACAATCATCAACTCGCCTGTATTTTCTTCGGGCTGATACACGATATGACGTCACAATGGGTGACGTCATCCTCTTCCGGTGTTTCATTAAAATCCAGCTACGTCTTGATCTTTGGATGGCGACCTTGACGCTGGCGCTCATCTGCCTACCAAGAAACCGCGTGAATAGGATCCCAGGTACGACCAACTCTGTCTGAACTGATGACACCGTATCATCCTCGTCGAACCAGAAATGTGATTGATTATTCACGGTTGAATCACCCCTAACGACTCAATTGTCGGGAATATATATTCCCGACCGGGGCTGGGAAAATGCGTTTTATTCACCGAGGTTTTTGTGCGGAGGACCGAGTGCCGGTAGGCACGAGGTCCGTAGCAAAAAACCGAGGTGAATAAAACTGCATTTTCACAGCCCAAGGTTGGGAACAAGTTGGGAAGAGATTTACCACATGCCGTACCGGCGCAACAGTTAATATCATATTCATTTGATATTTTACACTTTAATAATATTGTGTTAATATTATATTTGTACTATGTTCATATTTATAGTCACCGTGATTATTTTTTTTTTGTGTTTTTCATTATTGGGCTGCGTTGAGTATGAAAGATGAAATTCCTACTTCCCCCTTATTTAGGGTTTGAAAAAGCTGAGGATGAAGATGGTGAACTGTGAAGCGCCAGAAGTTAGAATAAAGATATGGAGTCCAGCAGGAGTGAGGAAACCGTGAGGAAAACTGAAAATTGGGTGAAACGCTGAATCAAACGCGTCTTGGATCCCAGCTGGAACAATATCAAATGTTTCATTGTGGCTTCACGCATTTAAATTGATCGTTTTTTGCGTGCATTATGTAGAAATAATTATTATTCCGATTTCCGACCATGTTCTGCAGCAATAAATACATTGGCATTGGAACGATAACCTTGTTTAGTTGAATTACGTTGACAGCAAAAGTAAGTAAACACGCAGTCACTTACTTTTGCTGTTGCTGTTAGTGAACACACAATCCGTAAATATGTTCTTTGAAATTGGTTCTTCCGCTCAGAATATTCAGTAAAATTTTGTCTGGGAAAATCAAAAAGCCCTAGGGCCGAATCGTTTCCCAAATACCTTCAACATTAGCCGAGGCGGGCCGAAGCCATTTCCCAAATGCACGTGCTAATGTTAAAGGGATATCTCGGCATGTGGTAAAGCGCGTTTTACTGCGTCTAGTGATGCGCTAACTGCTTTGCCGAAGCCGGAAGCGTGCGACCGACACAAAGAAGCGCCGCCAAAACCACCGGACGACCACAGTCGGACGGCTAAGTGATCCGGGACGGGGATATGGTCGGTTTCCATGCTGGCTCCGCTGTCTGCTCAGCTGCAGCCTTGGCCTGGCACCGGTGTCCAGTAATACCGCTACTGGAAGGGGAGGCTCGTTGCAGACTCCGCGGCGTACGGCGCGGGGTCGGTCCAGACCGGGCCGTGTATTCCCCAAGTGGATCATGAGAGCCGCCCGGGCCGGTCGGACGCAGCATGGACAGGTGTGCTGGGCTTTCCGAACAGGGTTTACCGTGAGTGACTGGAACGCGGACGCAGCTCCGTCGTTCCGCGTTTGACCGGTCCATGCCGACTCGCCGGTTGGTCTTCTGGCTGCTCGTGAGACCGCATGGTCGGCCTGCCATGCGGGGCTTCAGGCGCCGTGCAATGTGATCTCGTGTGGCCAGCTTTCGATGGGATAGGCTTTAATCTTTGGGATAAATCATGAAGAATATACTCGTTTTAGGAAAGCTTTATTCGTCGGTGTCACTTCATATAAGATATTTCACAGGCAATTTGAAATATCTTTTTTTACTTTTGCTTGCCTGTCAGTTGTCATGTTCTACACGGAAATTATGCCTTCTCAAGCTTTACCTGACAAATCTGAAAGAACATTTGAGTACAAAGTACCGCAAGCCTTTCATAGCTCTCACACAGCACGTGGTAGTGCCGATGCTGCCCGATAATCGCACCTATTTCACGGTGCGTGACACTTCCCATCACCGGTGCCACCAGCTCGGGCTCTTCACCCGGTGACCTCAACGCCACACTGGAGCGGAACACTGGTCGGCGGTGGAGAGAGGAGGGGAGCGGGAGAGAGCGGGGAGCGGGGTGGACGGGAAACCCCACTCGTTGGGTGGCTAACCTTCACACTGATCTGACCAACCAGCGGCTTCCTGGAATGGTTGAATTGAAGGCGCTGATGCCACTATGGCTACGGTGAATCGCGTTATATTTATGCTTGGTTCGTGGTAGTTTACGGCGCATTTTGTCATCCACTTTGCAAGAGTGGTTGAGTTGGCATTAGTGTCGTACTGCTGTTAAAATCAGCGAGGATCAGTCACTCTTTAACCCCAAAAAGCCTTCACATTTCGCCGCGTTTTACCGCAGTCTGTGATACAGTCTGGAAGAAGCACTGAACCCGGTGCGTGTCACGTTATATTCTTCTCTCCAAGGTCTTCACCTGACTGTGACGGTCCCCTCAACGGGCTGGAACCACGCATCACTGTTCCCCGTGCAGCAAGGTCGCCCTGGCTCACGTGCCCCTTCCCCTCCCCGCGGTATTCGTGCACTGTTTGTTGCGAAACTGCGCCCGGCAGGCTGGAACGGAAGTTAAAGGACAGCGCTCGGAGAATTATGCGCCAATCCTATTCAAATCGGTTTGTCAGGCTGGCTTACCGTCCTTTATAAGCTGATTAGTTTGCCCGATAAGTAATATTTACTAGATTCAATTGAATGAGTAAAGCGCACGAGATAGACAGGAGAACAATGCTTTGGAGTTCGTCTGTCAAGAGCAAAAGCTGTATGTAAAGACAGCTATTTGGTCTACCTGAAACGTTTTGGGGGACCTGTCGTGGATCCTCTTGTGACCACTGCAAACAGACGAGCACCGTCGGTCATTCTTTGATCGTCCGCACAACAATTGTCACATCCATCACTGTCTTACGTCTGTCCTCTCCGGGTGACCATCGGTCCTATTGCATCACTTGTGGGTTGTGAGTTAGTTGAGGCTATGATCAGGATCAGGCCATGGTGGTCAATCCTCATGTGACCGTTCCGACGTTTGTCAACCCCTCTTTGATCATACGGCCGATTAGTCGGTCTTCGTGTGACCGTTCGGGTGATTACCAATTAGATAGTTCGGGCTGCGGTCATGATCCTTTCCGTAAGCGCTGGGGTCACTGTGACACTGACCGCTCCTTCTTTGGCCGATCGGACAACTATCAATCAGCTGGCGACTGGTCGGGCTTCGCCATGATCCCTCCTGTGGGCGTTCCGGCCACAGTGATCCCTCTTCCCATGGATCCATTCATCTCGCGCCTGGTCGGGCGGCGCCTGGTCCCTCCTGTGGGCGTTCCGGCCACAGTGATCCCTCTTATTTCATATCGCGCCTGGTCGGGCGGCGCATGGTCCCTCCTGTGGGCGTTCCGGCCACGGCAGCGGACCGTGTCTGAGGCCGGACTCAGCCGAGGGTCGTCGCGCCCGGCTGACTCCGGGGGCCCTCCGGCGGCGGGCTTTCCACGCTGCACCCGCTACTGAAGGAGAGAAGATACCTCATCACGTAAACAGCACGTGCTTCCGCCGCCAGCCGCCAGGTGGCAGATCGAACACACCCGAGGCAGGGATGGGACGATCCGTGACGGCAGCAACAGTAAAAATTGCCGAAAAGGCTCATACAGGTTCATATGGAATGAAAACCCGGCTAAATCCGTGTTAAACGACTTTTGCGTGGTGCTGGGTCAACAACTTCTCTTGAACACAGCTTTTTGTGGTCTTCCCGATGTCCTCCCATTTCCCAAGTCCCATCGTGTCGTGATATTCCCGTTATCCCGTCCTTATAATACTCTTGTAATTTGCTCTCTTGTAACTTTCCCGTTATGACAAAAGCTGGCTGCAAAATGGACGACGGTGACCTTTACTTTATCCTGTCCTGAATGGATGTCGGATGGATCTTAAATCGTGACGTTCCAATGCTGTTTCTGCACGATGTTCCGATACTTTCAACACAGCGACTGTATTTTCACTCGATCGCCTCTGCCGTCTCGAGCTATGTGTCTTTAAGAGGATGACCGTCCGTCGGACGGGTGACTGGTGCTGCATCGACCGGATGACCCGAGCCGGCAGCCGAAAACCGGTCCTGCGGACTAGCTTCGGCTCTGTGACGTATGACAGAAACTCGCCTGAGAGAAACGGGGACCCGATCGAGCTAAACAGGTAGCCAACTCTAGCAAACATGGGCGGCGGAACGGGGAGGGCACCGGGACACCGTGCCCCCTTTGATTTTGGCATTTTAACATTAGCCCTATGGGCGTTGCATGGAAAGAATGGGACCTAGTCGTCAGTGCCCCCCCCCCCCTTAATTGAAGGTGTTCCGCCGCTACTGCTAGCAAAGGCTAAAACATCAGGATGGGATGTGATAGAAAAGCGTGACCTACAACTCTTATTATCGCGAGAGCGCAGAGATTGGTGACTTGGTGTGAAATAATTGCACATTAGGTACAGCCCTCAGCAGACTGCGTGGTAGGTATTCTTTTTTCGACAAAACCGGTGATAACTCAAAAGCTATGTTATCAGTCGGTCGGAACTCACTGCAAATAGATGCGCCATGCTCCACTTCTTCGACTAGGTCTATCACTAGACAAAGTATACGCCTTGTGTGGCAACAAAATGCAAAAGTCTGTTTTGGGGGCAAATATAAACTTTTGGATTTTGTTGCCAAACTGGATAGAAAATGAAGACGATGATAATGCCAATCTAAGGTGCGAAGTCTCGCGCGTCATACTGTTACGATTTCCGAGTGACCGATGGCATAGTATTCGCGTTATTCTCGGTTTTGTCGAAAAAAGAATACCTACCACGCAGTTTGCAGAGGGCTGTACATACCTACCTACTCGGTTTTCGAAAAATATTCACTGTTCTCTGTTGCATGGCGAGGATGAAGCTGGGGGTGGAATCATATCTGACGGTGCCTACTGGTCATCGAACAGACTGCGGAAAGATGCTCAGCTCAGATGCGTTGTTCGTTGTCTTATATGTTTTTTTTTATCGAGCCATCTGACTTGGCAACTGCTGGATAATAGTCCTGCACACTGAAAGCAAGCGTTGAAGTGGGATCACGTGTCATGCAATAGAGGTTCCGAACCGGAAGGAGCATTGTATCTGGCAGCGGTGGATAGGCTGTGGCGCTGTCACAGTCGATCATCTCTCTGAGTTGTTTTGTCGCTAGCTGTCTGCCCCCAGGCCCATCGGCGGGTTTTCCCACTCAGTGATGCGGCAGGTACGCTTGTAAGAGGTGTGAGGTTCATCGACCTCGGTCGGTATTGAAAAGTGATTAATGGATGAGAGCCCTGTTCATCGATCACATCAATAAAGATAACCCACTTGTCTGGGTAAAGTGGGCAAAACGGTTGCGTAATCGTCAGTGTTGTGACTGCTCTGCGGTTGCAGAACACTGTCTCATATTATGCAAATTCGTTAAATATTTGTAGGGGAAGCGGGGGGAGCACCGCCACCTCAAGCATTTCTGCTCACCGAGCTGATATGCGTAGTAAAAACGAAGCTCTTTTGCATTCATGTGAAAGTAGGAATGTTTTCCTACATGTTGGCATAGTTTCCAGCGCTCCATTATAAAATTTCGCTACTTTACAGACGTCAAAAACAAGTCCTGCATTTTTCGTCCTCCAAAAAATGTGCGGGTAGCACCGCCACTGATGGCGATGTTATCCACAGATCGGCCTTACGGTGGCAGCCACCCTTGGAAGCGTTACTGCTGTCTGAAATAGTAACTCAAACTCATATAAGACACACAAGAGTTGGTTGTTAGTTTGTCACAGATCAGACTGTTTGTTGCGGACAATATGCATACAAAGCATGACAAATTCACGTTTATTTCGAAACATCCAGTGAAGTCAAACGTGAGGTTAAAAAACAGACGACGTTTGCGGCCTAACTAAAGCTCTTCTCCGAGCTGAGTGAATCATCATTGCGGCTTTATCCATTTTGCCACCCCTTGGGGTAGCACCGCCGAGCATGGCGGTGTTACCCCACTCACAGTCATGGACCGACAACGCCCCGACAGCAAAACAAGCCGGGATGCGATTCTTCTGTAATTCCTTTCTCAACAAAGAGCACTTCATGCCCTCAAATTTAACGTAAAAATCAAGGCATTTTGACTTGAAATGACCACTTACTTGCTGCTCAAACATGCCAAATGATTACAACGATGGTTTGAAATTCACAAAATGGGCAATTGCGATCTCAAAATCAAATAAATCTTAGCGAAACCTACCTCACGCGGCGTCCCGTTTCCGTTCGCACACCGAAATGGCGGGTGTTTACATTTACAATTCAGAGTTTTGCCGATAGAGAGGATGGCGGTGTTTCCCACATGGCGGTGCTACCCCCGCTTCCCCTATGAAAGGCTATTATATTTTGCAGCCATGTAACGCAACTCAATTAAAATGTCAAGCTAATCACGAATGACTCAATCATAGGACCACACTGTAACTCATCCGCCACCCTTGCAATGCACGGAACTCTTGCAGTGCTATACGGGTTAAGGTCATCAGTCGTGAATCCAGCACCCTGCAACCGGCAAAGACACTGGCTCTGATCCGTGACTGCAGTGCAGCCGGACGCTCGGTCGCAGAAGGTCACCTTATTGAGGACAGATCCTGCATACATTTTCCCGTCTCGCATCAGAATTTGAATAGCATATGTGCAGGACGGAATACTAAACGCCGAGGCAGGAGGAATGGACGGCGGCGTGGTTTGTTTTCCTTCCCAGTGACGTCATATATTGCGGGTATTTCCGTTCGATGTGGTGCCCGTCGGCTCATTAGTTTGTTGATGGCAGGTGCCCGAGGCGGCGCCAAGTTCCCGATGGCCCTGAGGCTAACCGGTTATATCGGTTCTTCGAGGAGAATTACGTATGGTCGAGCGCCATAATGTCAGGAATCAAACATACACGTATGACGGCAGAATGCGCCGGCCTTTTCTGACGTATAGCCTATGCGAATAAACTTAAATGTGCAGGGAGCAGAGAAAAAATGACGAATGTTTGAGCAGTGAAAAATGACGAATCGGGTTGTCTCTTTTTCGACGCATCTCATGATGACGAGATTGAATAACAATATTTCCGGGTAGTCGCATGATTGATCAATGGATACTTTTGAACCCGTGTAGATATTTTGTTTTATAAATGCTTATCATTACCCTCGTCTCCCACCGAACAGTGGACACACTTATGCTTCTAAAACTATGTCTGCAACTGTCGCATCTAACGCATTTCTCTTGTTTCAGGTTTCAATTTCGGGCACTTGCTGCAACAAGGTAGACCGCCGTTTCGCGGCCATCGCCCTCACCCTCATGGACGGCCCCATCCAGTGTTCGGTGGCTTTGGTAATTGTGGCAGCTGGGAGCTTACGTGCACAGTCCGTACGATCGTAATCCAATGCCTCAGTTCACGACGGTAAAATGTAAACATTTAGTCACAGTTGGCTGCTGATATTAACTGTTTATTGGACGAGTTTAGAGATTATGATATGAAGTTTATGAACCGTATTTGATCACAGTTGGCTGTGAAAAATCTCTCCTCACCTACACATTGATTAGTTTTGAACTATAATACATATTTCACGAACGTCCTGTTAGAAGTGAGCTAAAACCATGAACAAGAGGAAGGATTATGATCGTAGCGGCTGTGTCGACATTGGTGGGCAGTGCCGTCTGACTCATGTTTCCTGTCATGTCCGCCGGACCTGTTCTCTACGACAGCATGTTTGAATCTTCCCGGTGGCCTTGTTTGTGTGTGGATCCCCTGTAGTGATCTGTAGTGGTTATGTAGAACAGTTGTGGTGTGCCTGCTGGATCAGAGTATGCGCTGCAGTATTGTCTACTGTCCAGCTTTGTTGCAGTATCGCAGTAAGCATGCTCCATACGGTTTTTGATTGCATGCTTCTGCCTGTGCGGTATGAGTAGGGAAGGGATGTAGACTTTCATGGAACAGCTAAAAAGATAAGTTTTGACACGCATATAAAGAAGTGTCAGTTTTAACAGTAAATTCTTTCATTGAGCTAACACAAACAAGTTAATCACAAAAATATACACGGATTTTGTTTTAAACCTTCACAAAAAGGAGTCTCCGTTTGGGTCAATTTATATATGCCATGAGTTCACTGCGTAATTCAACCATTTGCAATTTTACGACATTTCACATCTCTTTCTATAAAGTAAGTGCTTTCATGGGGTTCTTGCTAAAGAAGCAGAGACGATGCAACAATTAACTGATGGCTGTCGAGCCCGTTTGTCATTTGCTTTGTACATTGGATGTGAATAATTATGTTTCATACGTATTTCCTTGATTACATTCCAAGCAATATGTTTCTATGTGACCCAAATCATAAAGTACTAGGTATATTTCTTAAATTATGCCATGGATAATCAACTATCTATGACTTTCTGAAATTGCTGCGGCTTATTTCATTCGTTTTCCGAAGTAAGCATTTAGGTTGTAACTTCAGCGCATAGGTATTAGTGTTGCTGTGTCGCAGTATTTTCACTGAATTTATATCTTAGCGAAGTTCCACTTGCATGACATTTGGGTGCGTTGTTCTTCTGTAGTTATCCTGTATGATAATTTAGCAAGTCACAGCCCCCCTCTGTTGAAAAAGGTGCAGGGATGTGTACCGTTTGCCTCTGCATGCGGCTGTAGGTGGTTGGAGAAAATGGGTTTTGTAGTTAGCTTAAATCACATTGAAGTTCAATTGATTTGCTCCGCAGTGCCGGAAACGGCATTGGGAATTCAATCGTCATTTTTTTCATTGCAACTACTGATTATACAGCAAAATGGGCAACTTAAGTAACGTAAAATAATAACCTAACGCACATTTAAACGCCTGCAAACACCTGAATTTAATAGTTAACAGTGTCACTGCTCAAATCGTTAGCGCCATAGCTCAACACATCACATCACAACACATCGCCAAACCCGAGCAACGAACATCATGCATGCTCTAAACACTGAATAGTGACCAACCATGCCGTGACAGTGACAATTAACAAAGGATGCACGCAGGTGACCGCAGCCCTGCCGCTGACCCTGAACCTCCCGCTAACAATGGCAATGCGGAACAGTCGGGACAGGGATGAGGGCGTCGCCAAATCGCTCCCGATTTCGTCACCCTTTCACACGGACTGCAACGCGCAGTTGCGACCGAATATCGTGCACAATTTGCTCAATAGGTGTAGTCAACGGATCCAGTGTAAGAAAGAGTTTGCCGATTAAGTTTGCGTAATTTATGCTTTCTTTGACAACGAAAAAGCTCAGTTTGCCCCGTATCCGTTCGATTTGAATGTCTACATATAGACCATAATGGAAACGCGAGGAATTCGCATTGCAATCGCCTTACTCTTGCAATATCCTGAAAAGTGAAAAGGGATTCTTGACAGATGACGATAATTGCATTCTAGTAGCGCAAGTTACCCTCGAAGTAAAATTACGATGCGGGTTACTGTGAACTTCGGAAAAAATGATTAGTAGCCATAAAAAAGACATTGAGGGGAAATTTGGCATTGGTACTAAATTAGTACCAATGCCAAATTTCCCCTCAATGTCTTTTTTATGGTATGATTGACCATATACCGAGCAGTTCATTGCCGTGATGACAAATAATTACCTAGTCATTCACATGAATATAACGGAAAAGTCCTACACAATGCTTGCAATATAATAATCGATGTAAATATTGCTAAAGCTGACCGTCACCTCCATAAAAACTACACCATGCTAAGTTAGGAAAAGCGCACACAACATCATAATGTGAACCTCAGAGATCACAAGCAAAACGTCGCGAGATATGCTAACGGCTTCTTACACAACCGATGCATATGTATGTAGTTTCTCCGATCACGTATCTCAAAACATGTCAGCACAGTTACCCACAACATTCCAATGACAAGTCCAGAACGCCGCCATATCTCCTGTATCCCTCCACTTCTACAGGAAGCCAGTTCTTCCAGCAGCCGAACCGGCGACAGGAGCAGCAGCAGCAGCAGCAGCAGCAGCAGCAGCAGCAGCAGCAGCAGCAGCAGCAGCAGCAGCAACAGCAGCAACAGCAACAGCAGGGCGGTAACCCGTTCGGACAGCTGCTGAACCAGTTCGGCCAGGCGCTGGGTGGAGCTGTACAGCAGCGACCCAATGGCGGCTTCGTCATCGACGGTCAGCAGGTCCATCAGCAGGCGGGAGCCCTGCTGGGCAGCGTGTTCGGCCTCCGACCCGGCCAGGGCAACCAGGGCAACCAGGGCAACCAAGGAAACCAGGGCAACCAAGGTAACTAATAGCGCCTGCCAAAAGGAGACTCGACACTCGACAAATGAAATAATCAGGATTTACACGGAGGGAAGGCGTTAGGTCGATGAAAATCCAAGACACCCCAATTAATGCATTGTTTCATGCAAACGTCACCAGCAACAGCAAGCGTCCTTATGGACTGTTTTTAGTCTACTGTATTCATAGATTAGCCCGCCAGTCCTACGTAGTAAGTAGTTTGTTTTTCAGTCTAGCTCTCTTTCAGGTAGCCTCGTAGTGCGATGAGCGTGCCGTTAGCACATCCTGCTACGCTTTCTTAAACTCTGCCTTCTGCAGAGTTTTAGCTTGATCATGCCTCCCATCTTCTTATATTATGAGTTATGTTGATCATTCTCGTTTGTTACTCATAGCCAGTAGCATACAAACAGACAAACACTTTTGAAGTTGGGTCATTCCATTTCCAGTAACATGCGATGTTAGTTTTTTTTTTGGCATGGCTCCACAAAGAATCGATACAGAACTTGGTCACTGCATGGAAACTTATTCGCCCATATCAATATCGATATTGGAATGATTGCCATTGTTGGATTTTGTCCAATCTGCCCGTAACTCCACAACAATGCCAACCACTTTAGATGGAAACGGCCATAGGCGTAGGAACGTTTTCGAAAGTGGGGGGGCCAGGGTCCCAGAGGTCCAAAACCTAACCTACCCCCAAAATCCGATTTCTCCTCGGATTTCGGCCACTTTGTTTTCGCAAACATGCTCAGAGGTAAAAAAAAATCGAGACAAAAAAAGAAAAAAAATTGGTTGAAATTTCAGGGAGTCTCCCGTCCATAAGCTCAAACTGATGGACGCGTTCCCCTGACCTCCGCAGCCGTTGGCACCCATGCAAATTCCAGAGGCATCCAGCAACTTTTTCATTACGAGCAAGCGAGAAACGTGCAAAGCGAGTCTTTTCAATATACCTATAAAAATCAGCATGAACGGCCCAGCTAGGCTCAGCCAGGCCTATAACGTTTTTAAGAGGTTTTATATCAGCGACCACTGCAACTGGGCTGATTGACTATCACTTATCAGAGGCCGGTGTGGGATTTTTAGACGGTCTGGGCCTTCAGAGGCCAGTTTAACCCTCCACGGCCCGGTCCTATAGGTTTTCTACATACGCGCTGGCCGAAGGGGCGGGCCGGCGGGTACGACCCCCTCGCCGTTTCGCCCCAGGTGGAGCTAGCGCGTCGCGGTAAAACGAGCGTGTGCGCCGTTACGGGACGCAGAGATCGATACCCGATTTTATGGTCCTAGGTCAACCGGTGACCTCTGACACCGTTCCGTGCTTCTATCCTCAGGATACTGAAATCCTTCTCCTCCACACCGCAACCCCCTCCGGGCTGGACAGGCAACTTTATCTCATGCGGGCTGCTCCCTTGGAGCGGCACCGCTGCTCCCGAGGGAGCGCACCCCGTAGCCGGGTGCAGTGAGTGCCTTGGGGCTGGGTGGCCTGTCCTCTGGACGGGCTCAGCCCCGGCGACTCACTAGGGTGCCTGCCCAGACCAATGTCTCCCCCTATATCCTATCATCCTTCCGGCTCTGAAATGGTCTCATTGGACCGAAAGGGCCTAACCCAACAAAACAAACAAAAACCGGTGACCTCTGAGGTCAGGTCAAGTGCCTCAAGGCACGGTTCCGTTTTTGGTGAATAACTTCGCAAAAAATGGCCGCAGAGCCGCGATTTTGCCAGCATCGTGTTCGCCTCTCTCAGGCGCGTCGAATGATATACTTTTTGTTTGGGTGAGGTAAACTTAGGGTGTTGACCTCGGGTCACGGTCAGGTCGGCGTCCCCAGGTCACGAAATTGGTCGAAGGAGGTCATGTCGCATATCATTCGATTCGGCAGGTCTTCTTGAGTCCATAGGTGGCTTTCCCGACTCGCTAGCTCAATTTGATCGGTACCTAGTTATTGACGAAAAACTAATAAGACCCTTATAACTTCATAAATGACGTCGCGCAAGGTCAACATTGCAAAAGTGACGCATCGAACCTTGCAAGGAGTGCATGAAATCACGATTCGGTGTGCTTGAGATAGTTGGAGATCGATCATTCCCGGCGCCAGAAAAAGTTTTCAGTTTATCCCCATTGACTTATACCTAATGGTGAGGTCACGAAAATGACCTGACCTCATATGACCTTTAGGAAAAATCCGAGATATACGTTATACAAGTTGAAAGACTCCTATTGGATACTAGGTCCTCCAAGGTTCATTTCCCTGTGAAATCTCCTCTGGCAGTGAGGGCGTTGCGAAGTTGCGACATCTGAAGACCGTGCAGAGGTTCACTTATGATCACATGGGTCAGTGACCTGATCTGACCCGAAAATGCGGTTGGTGTCAAAAGATCCCGTTTGATTCAAAGGTCAGGTATGCCAAGCTTCAGCTCTCTATCGCCGGCGTGTTCGGAGCTATCGCGAAAAAAAACTATGGAGGGGCGGCACCCCCCCCCCCCCCGGCTGGCGAGGGTTAAGGCCCTCAGAGACCAGTACAGGGCCTGCAAAGGGCAGGATGAGACCTTAAGATGCCGACTTGGGCCATCAGAGGCTAATGTGGGTCCTTACAGGCCAGTATGGGCCCTCAGAGGTCAGTGTGGGACCCTAAAATGCCGGCATGGGCCGGTGTTGGACCCCAGAGGCCAGCAGAAGACCCTCAAAAACCAAGATGGGCCTCAGAGGCCAGCATCGGGTCTTCAGAATCCAGTGCAAGGCCCTCAGAGACTAATGCGTGTCCTTACAGGCCAGCATGGGCCCTTAGAGGTCAGTGTGGGGCCGTAACAGACCGGCATGGGAGGGACTTGGAACCTAGAGACCAGCGGAGGGCCCTCATAGGCCAAGGTGGGCCCTCAGAGGCCGATGCGGACCGTTGGAGACCGGCATCGGATCTCCGGAATCCAGTGCGGGGCCCTTAGAGGTCAATGTGGGACCCTAAAATACCGGCATGGGCCGGTGTTGGAACCCAGAGACCAGCAGAAGGCCCTCAAAAACCAAGATGGGCCTCAGAGGCCGGCATCAGGTCTTCAGAATCCCGTGCAAGGCCTCATAGGCTAATGTGGGTCCTTACAGGTCAGCATGGGCCCTTAGAGGTCAGTGTGGGGCCCTAAAAGACCGGCATGGGCCGGCGTTGGACCCCTCAGGCCAAGGTGGACCCTCAGAGGCCGATGCGGACCTTTAGAGGCCGGCATCGGGTCTTCAGAATTCAGTGCGGGGCCCTCAAAGGCACCTAAAGGCACCCCAGAGACAGAAATGAGGCCACCAGAGGCCGGTGTGAGGCCCTCAGACGCCGGCTGGGCCCTTGAGGCCGGTTTAGGGGCCCTCAAATGAGGTCAATGTGGGTTCTCAGCGGTCAATGTGGGCGCTTGACCGCCACTGAAGGGCCCTCCGAGATCAGTGTAGGACCCTCAAAGACTGGTTTGGGAGCTGTTAATAGCTAGCGTGGGATTCTTGAGTCTCGTGACAATCGAATAAGGGCCAGAGCCCCATACGCCCATGGGGGCCCATTGGTTGTTTGGGGGGGCCAAATGATATGATGGCCCCCTGATTAGCCTTTGGAGGGGGGAAGGGCATGGCCCTGATCCCCCTCTGCGACCGTCACTGCACTGAAAGTGGAAGGGGGAGGGGCAGAAACAGACATTGCTGGCCCCCAGCCTGTTTGAAACGAGGCTGAGGCACGGTCACCCTGGCCCCCAGCTAGTACGTCTTTGACGAACTATGCCGACCCCAAGCAGATAAGGTCAAGCGTTGGTCGTTTGTATACGCATTCTCCTGCACCGTGCTAGTATTGTCTTAGTATTGCCTATACCTTTTTAGTGCTCGCTGTCCCGCGCCTCGTATTCAACAAAATGCTGTCACCAGGACTCACAGTCTTGTCTCTGATATGGTTTCCTTCATTGAGTGAAGGAAATTGCGGTCAATAACGCTGTAGAAACAAAAAGGAATCCTCATTAAAGGGCAAGCTGAATAGTTGTCAAGTTACCGGGTGGTAGGTTAGGTACAGACAGACACTTAAGTCAGCAAAAAGTGGGGGGGCCAGTTAACATTGCTGGCCCCCCCACCTCCGAAAGTGGGGGGGCCATGGCCCCCCCGGCCCCCCCTGTTCCTACGCCTATGGAAACGGCACATCATAAGCATCAATAAACCTTTTTAACTTACCTGATACTTATCAGGATCCATGGTTTACATAAGGAGGCATTTTAAACCATATGACTTACTAACATCTTACATCTTTTAATCAAAAGTTAGTGATTGGCTCTCATCACCAAGTTCTGTCCTAAACAGAAACAAAACGGCTCCGTTTTGTACAGGTGCAGAAACGCCCATCACCATGTAATATCCGAAATGTGCGTTCGAAGACGAATGAAATACGTCCTATTTTCAAAGGGGTAAACAGCTATGAATTGATTGTTTGCATCGGTCTTGGTGGTCTTAGAAAGAAACAAAGTACAAAAGTGATGACATAATTTTTGGTAGTATCAAAGTGAGAAAAATGCACTTTGACAAACGTCTTTGAATGACCCAAGCAGGGACTTTACCCCGGTCAGCCCGGTGGTTATTATATTTGTTTTTGCGTGAAATGTTTTGTGGTGAATTTCTGTATCGGTACTTTGTGGAGCTACGTTCAAATGAAATTAAAGGTTTCGATGTCCTTCACTGTTTTTATCGGTCCCTTTGTATGGATGTTCGGTGGATTACTGGTCTGACCTGCGAAGTTCAGAACCCAAAGTTGACCTTCAATGTGGTGTGATTACCGTACACATAAGAGCCACCATAAATAAGTGTGAAGAAACACACGGTCCTCGGTCTTCCAACGTAAGCTGCTCTATCTGTCCCCCCCCCATCGCCTTTCTGACCTCCGTTCGACCTGCCCGGTCAGGCGGTGACCTGGACACCCTGGACCCCGAGGACCTGGAGGAGGGTAACAGGAACCGGCAGCTGTGCACCACTGATGACGGCCTGCGTGGCGTCTGCAAGAAGCAGCGCCGCTGTGCCGGAGACCGTCTGGCCATGACTCAGTTTGTGACAGAGTGCCCCGGGCGCGGGGGAGGCCGCCGTCGACGGCCAAAGATCTGCTGCCCGCGACGCAACCAAGGTAGGCGGGATGATGAAATGAAGGGCTGCACAGTCAGATATGTTTTGCAAGAGCCAACAAAATTATGTAGGATATTTAGGATATATTTTGTGAGAGTCACCAGATTCTTTTTCGGAGTTTTTTTTATATGTCTTGATTAGGTGTTTTGCTCCTGTTTAGGTGTTTTTATATGTCTTGATTAGGTGTTTTGCTCCTCACGTTTTAAATGCTTCTGAGCGTTGATGATTGAGCTGCAAGGATAAAAAATGCGGCTATTACAGACCAGCTATTTTGTACAATTATCAGTCATCTTAAACTATGTTTCTCGCATCAGCGGCTATTTTTTTTGCGTTTTTTGGTATCTCATAGGAGGCCTTCAGGCTTCAAAATAACCGCAGCTAGCTTTATTTTGAACTTAGTTGATAAACTTGGCACCATCATTTTTTTTGTTGTGTAAAATCGCTTCCTCACGAATGTTATGTTATTGCCATGATTCATTGCAACTAAAAAAGTTTTTATCGATATTGACAAGGTCACCAACCGCCCAACTGTTTCATGAATTTGATAGCAATCATTTCTAATTAGATTTTTCCAGCGCTGTATAGTGGATATTTCATTTGTTTGAATAATGGATTGCAAATCTGATCGTCTTTTCTAAGTAAGAGAAGTTGGAGCGTTTAAATCGAAATCAAATATGTGTTATGCCTTTGAACATGAGCTTGGGCAATCGTGCATGTAACTATACGACACTGCATGGTCTGCACAGTTCCGGAGCATGCTTACATTCCTTCACTGAAAATATATTAAATTTCCAAGCCTAGGCTTCAAAGCGTGCGTTTCGCTTTGCTTGAACCTATAATAGTGAAGGCAGCGGGGCTTTGGACCCTGCTATGTCACTCTGTCCGTGCAATGCCTATGGGTTTTAAATTATTTTGTCTGAATCTAGAATGGCAAAGGGCTAAGACGAATTACTATTAACTTGCTGTTTATTATGCTTTTGAATTTCAAGGTGCGACCGTTTTAAGTTTATGCTTGCTTTGGCTCCAAAGATGAATTATTCCGCTTATAAAAACGGAAGCCAGCACTGATGTCCAATGTCCATTTCTTAGCTCTTTACACGCACATTTGCCTGTTTGTATCGCTTTTATCAACTGCTTAAATGGCCTGAACACAACATGCACATGCACAACGCTGACTTCTGCTTCCTTTATCTCTGTAACCGACGTTATTTCAGGGGGTCGACCTGGTGGCGGCAGACCTCACAGACCAGGTGGCAGACCGCACAGGCCTGGTGGCGGTTTCAGGCCAGGAGGTGGTGGATTCCAACCAGGAGGTGGTGGATTCCACCATGGAGGTGGTGGTTTCCACCAGGGAGGTGGTGGATTCCACCAGGGAGGTGGTGGATTCCACCAGGGAGGTGGTGGTTTTCATCAAGGAAGCGGTGGTGGTTTCTATCCAGGAAACGGCGGAAGCGGAAGCAGCCCAGATAACGGCGGAATCAGCCCTGGAGGCGGAGGAACAACTCCGGATAACGGAGGGATCAGCCCAGGAGGCGGACAAACCAATCCAGATAATGGAGGATTCGTTCCTGGAGGCGAAGTGACCAATCCGGACAACGGAGGAACCATCAATCCCGGAGGCGGCGAAATCAATCCCGGAGGCGGAGGAGGCAATCCCGCAGGTAAAACTCCACGGAGTGTCTGGAAGGAAACACTCCTCCGTCTCAAAATCGTCCAGGGGATCTCGGTTAAGGGGAATGCGGCACCTTGATTGCATTAGTCGTGGTGGCTGGTTTGGTGGTGGCGTTCTCCGTAGTCTATCTTCTAATGCTGGTGGCGGTATTCAATAGGAGGTCTGGCGACGCTTTCGGAGCGTTCGGTGAGGGAGCTTTCTGACATTCACAGGCTCGTCCACCCAACCCCCGGTCACCAAGGCGCCGGAGACGACGCCCCAGCCTACTACCAGGCCTACGACTAGGCCTACCACCAGACCTACAACTAGACCGACCACCAGGCCTACCACGAGGCCTACAACGAGGCCAACAACGAGGCCCACCACGCCAAAGCCAACGACGAGGCCGCCTCCGCCACAGCTGAAAGGTAACCCGGGAGCAGGGGGGTACGCTCCGGCTGTTTAGCATTACGAAAAATGGTGACAGACGTTTGTGGAGGATTGTCGACGAACTCTTGTTCCGCGAGCAGTACTTACACGCTAGCGGAAAATTCACCAATCAGCGCTCGGCAGTACTCGACGCTGATTGGTCCGACGCTCGTGACGAAATTGCGGGGGACCGCAGTTATTCTCTATGGACCCGAATAGGCTTTTGGATTTCGGAGGAGTTTCTTTAAAATTATATGCTGTTTGGAGCTGTTTTCGAGTTGAAATATATTTCTTATGACTTTTAGCTATATAATGACACCATAAAATCATGATTTTAATAAATATTACCGATGTAATATCGGCCGAAAAGACATGCTGTCATGGCACGGACTGCCCTGCGGCTGATGTGGGGCCCCTAGTGCCAGCGTATGGTAATAATGGGTTGACGAAGGGTTATTGGAGAAACTTAGAGCCCCTTTAGCATTCAGTATAGGGTCATCAGAGGCCGGGAATGTCCATCAGGGGTCTGAGTAGGCCTGTCATAGGGGCATACATGACACATCATGGCCCATGGGTCAATGTAGATCCATTAGGGGCCGTTGAAGGGCCATCATTGTTCAGCGTGGGCTCGCAATTACCTCTGATGGGCATATGCCGTGCCCCGATGGACTAACGCTGGCCCCTGATGAACCATCACCAGCCCCTGATAGGTCTACAAAGCCCTCTGCTGGGTCCAAATTGGTCACTGATATGCCCAAATGGGCCACTGAGATACCCGTACAACATCGGGCACATCCCCTGACTGCACCTGCTGGACCAATGCCGTCCCCTCATGGGCCCACCACAGCTCTTGAATGACCTTTTCAAGTCCCCTGAAGTGCCTTTATTGGCCTAAATGGCCCCTGATTGACTGATGTGGTCCCTATTGGTCCTATATGGCCCCCATGAGCCCTCAACGTCGGCCTAGACAGCCTTACATTATATGCCACTGGGCCCTGTTGGGTCAGCACCGGCCCCCGATAGGCTTGCACACTGGACCCACCGGGCCTATACCGACCCATGAAGGGTCTATGTCGAACCCTCACGGACCTCCGATGACCACACGCCGACATGTGTGGCCCCATCAGCAGTGGTCCGTCTATCCCATGTACTTACGGTCTTTTTGGCCGATGTGACACCGGTAGTATATAGAATGTCATGATTAAATGTCGTTATTACACAGTCAAAAGTCACAGAAAGAATATCCAAGCTCAAAAATGGCCTCAAACCCAACAAAAACTGGTATAAATCCCCTTCAAAAGCCGTAAGTCTATTAAACGCCATAGGGGAATAGCTACAGTCCCCCGCAATTTCGTCACGAGCATCGGGCCAATCAGCGTCGAGTATTGCCGAACGCCGATTGGTCGATTTCCGCTAGCCTGTAAATGCTGCTTGCGGATATAGTTTTGAACAAGTGAGGGTCGCGGCTACTAATTATCGCTTGTCACCACTTTTTCGTCGGGAACGTTCTACCTGGTTTATATAGCCTTGCCCGGGAGTTTCAACGTCTAAATCGGAGCGCTCTTTCATAGAAGGCAAAGTATATCAAGCACCCATTGCACCACATTGAGGGGTTTTATGCCGTGTTGGGGTGCACTAGAGGCAACTTTTCGGATTCCCGATGAGCTTGAAATGTATGGCCAAAATCATGGTTTAAGTACATCACTTGCAAATTGCAGTTAAAGGGACCCTCCCACCTTCAAAAAAGTTAATGAATTGGCACGAAAGTGATGTCGCTCGGTTCAGAAAGAGCGAAAACGAATATCTACCAAATTTCATCGAAAAATATTCACCGGTTTTCAAGATATTAGACTTTTACTTTTGTTTACTTTTTGGGATCTCCGCTGTTCCTAGCGACTTTATTTGAAAGTGCGGCATTTGTTGCGCGCAAAGCAGCATATACCACCGCGTGCTACCAAACGTTTTAGTAAAAGATTTAAAAATCGTTAGATCTCCGCTGACGTCACAAATTCTAAGGGGGCATACCAATGCACTAGCCCCTTAGAATCCGAAATCTGCAAGTTTGAAATTCCATATCTCCGAATTAAAGCATTTGTCGATGTTGTGAGTGCCCAAACCGGTATTTGCAGGCCATGGCCACCAATTTGGCTATCTCAACTCAAAACTAATGTTAAGGTGGGAGTGTCCCTTTAAGGGAAATTAAGGCATTGAAAGTCATGTGTCATCACCAAATAAGAAGTGGCAAAATGTCTGTTTTGTGTAAAAACGAACCATTTTTTTTTTTGCTTACTGATCATCATTAAGCAATCGTTACGTAATTTTGTAGCAATTATTAACTATTTACCTGTATTCGAAGATGGCGTAAAGGGAAACTTTGGCTGGTAGTTCCATGGGAAGCTGTTCGGTGACGACACTTCTCACGAATACGCAGGTCTCGTTGGGTGTTTCTTTGTGTTCACCAGTAAATGTTTAGGTTGTAATGATTTAGGACGCTTCATTTCAGATAGCTCACTCTATCCCAGTTGGTAAGTGACTCAAAAAGTTCGCATTGCGAAGTCAATGCCAAGCCTAGCTTACTCTATGTGGCTTCGCTTTTGTGGTACACTCGGGGGCAGATTGATGTTCCACAACTCCTTATCCACCGGGTTCCTATGGCTCAGCATTGGCAGCAGCCGCCTGGTACCGGTAGACTGTGCCGCTTCACTTACTTGTCAAGCGGCACAGCCTACCCACACCGTATGCCACTGGTCTGGGTCGGTGGCTGTAAGGCGATGTGGGCCGCCTGTGACGTCAGCGCAGCGGTGAGGGCCGAGCCCGGAGGCATGGCTCGGGTCGGCGCGGCGCGGCGGCTGGCGAGGGCTGGGGAGTGAGGTGGGGTGGGAGCACGGACCATCGCGCGGCTGAGCGAGTGTAGTTAACTTTCGCGTCTCAAGGCGCCAATTATTCTACCTAACAATTGTGCTAAAGCAGTTGTTAAAATGTCCTATCCCCAAGACAGCGCCTATCATCATACTTGCCATGCACATTACGACACACTTAAACGTGACATTGGGACAGCCGATAGAATTTATATCACACGTGCATCGAGTTGCGGAGCTACATTGTTTTTAACAGATATGTATTAAGGCCTTGATTGAGCTCATTGGTGTCTATTATTTCGCACATCAATCGTCCAGAGACGTGGGAACTGGGGTTTTTGGATAGCGCGGCGTCCCAAAGCAACTCTTATGTTCCTCTAATGTGTGGTCGCAGCCACCAATAGCAAACCGTTCCATCTAGGAACAAATAAGTCGCGCACCTGGGACGGTTCGAACCGGGTTTCTCCAACCGGTCACCCCAAGACGCTAGCGTGTATCCACTGAGCTGCCGAAACCAGCGACCACCCGCCGCGGTCAAACGCGATCAAATGTCACAATACTGTCATTGGCGGTCAGCGGGTGAATGTCATTTTGTTTTGTGTGGACGAGGACCATTCTCGGTAGCTCAGTGGATGAACGCTCGTGTCGTGAATTGGCCGGTGGGAGAAGCCCGGTTCGAACCCCCCTGAATGGCCGCCTTTTTGGCTCCTAGTTGGAACGGTTTGCTATTGGAGGCTGCGACCACATATTAGAGCAACAGTAATAATCGCTTTAAATTGGAGCGTTGGCTGCGGCACTACTCATAACCCCCAGTTCCCACGTCTCTGGACGCATGCCGTGCGAAACAATATAAGGCACCAATCTGCTCGATCAAGGCCTTAATACTAATATGTTATACAAAATATAGCCACGCACCTCGATGCACGAGTGACATAAGGTTCTATCGGTTGTCCCATTGCCACGCTTAAGTGTGTCGTAATGTGCATTGCAAGTATGATGATAGGCGCTGTCTTGGGGATAGGACATTTTAACAACTGCTTTAGCACAATTGTTAGGTAGAATAATTGGCGCCTTGAGATGCGAAAGTTAACTACAATCGCTCAGCCACGCGATGTCCGTGCTCCCACCCCACCTCACTCCCCAGTCCTCGCCAGCCGCCGCGCCGCGCCGACCCGAGCCATGCCTCCGGGCTCGGCCTTCACCGCTGCGCTGACGTCACAGGCGGCCCACATCGCCTTCCAGCCACCGACCCAGACCGGTGTCATACAGGTGGGTAGGCTGTGCCGCTTGACAAGTAAGTGAAGCGGCACAGTCTACCGGTACCAGGCGGCTGCTGCCAATGCTGAGCCATAGGAACCCGGTGGATAAAGAGTTGTGGAACATCAATCTGCCCCCGAGTGTACCTACATGCATGCTTTTGCCCCTAAAAGGGGTGTGTATATACAGATAGTGAATGCTTTCGTCATCTACCATTTATTTGTGTTCCTTGCTTATGTATCTCATTTTTTTTTTTTACAAATAAGCAGCGTTTAATTATGCACCTTTCACAGAAATGTCGTGTGAGTACTATTGAGTGTGTGAGGTAGTTCATCGTTCTATATCTTCTCCGTAAAGTGGATCCAGATTGCCTGGCTTGGACTTGTCATAGCATCGTGCCAATGTGTGGTGTGCTTTGCTTGAACTGTTATACTGAGTGTTTTTCATCGAGTGTATTTTGCTATTGTACTTAAATAATCATATCCGCATGTAAGTGATAATCACCAGCCTTTACAGTTAATCTTTTTTTTTTGCAAAAGTACCGAGTGCGTTTCTGCTCAGCCCGAAGCCCCGGCCCTCAGCCGGATTCCTTGGGGTGTCCATTATTACCGACAACTGCCGAAGTGCCCAAACTCGCTTTTTACAAGGACTCGACCGTGTGGCGACTTGCGCACCGTTTGCGATGCCTGTGTGCCCTGCTCGTCTGCGGAGCGGTCCTGATAAACCCCTCCACGGTTATCTATCTCCAACCCAGCCTATTATCTTCAGTCTTCACAGATTCACACAACTTGCAATATTCACCATCTCAGCCCGCACCACGACCCGTATAACCACACCCCCACGTCTGACCCTCAGAGTGCGGCATCCCGACGCCCATCACCATTCCACCGGCGCGGCAGCTTCTAACTACCGCTCCTGACCCCCAGAGTGCGGCATCCCGACGCCCATCACCATCCCACCGGCGTGGCAGCGGTCCCGCCAGCAGCGCCGGCGTCGCTCGCCCCAGTCTCCCGGCCCGTTCGTGCCGTTCATCGTCGGAGGCAAGGACGCCGAGATCGGCAAATGGCCGTGGATTGTGAGTTGCGCGGCTGGGAATCGGTTGGTGGTGGGGTTTTAGGGGAGGATTTGGTGAATTAGAGATCATATACTATATGCGAGCTATGTGTAGCCATCCTACTAGACGCGTTTTATTTGAGCTTTGCATGTTGACATTGGAACATGGCGGGTTACAATAGCCATGACGCGAGGTCGTGAAGTTTAGGCATATAAGGTCGTTATTAGAGCAGTTTTAAACCCCTTGGCATATCATTGTGTGTTGTTTTGTTTGGCCTATCACTTGCATGTTGCGTCTTAGTGTTATTTGTTTTCCTTTCATGCTTGCTGAATCCCATTAAGTTTGTGCATCTGGCTTCTATTTACATCATTATGTTTGCTTGTTTACAACTCTGACTACTCCTCTCCCGCCCATGCCCGAAGGCCCTGTTCGGCACCCGTCAGGATAACGGCAAACCGTTCTGGTTCTGTGGTGGAGCGCTGATCGACCACCAGTATGTGCTGACCGCCGCTCACTGTCTGCGACCACGCTCCTTCGACCAGTGAGTATCACCTCCCACGGCCGCCCGCCGCCCACCACCCGCCGCCCACCACCCGCCGCCCACCGCCGCCGCTCCGCCGAGGCAGCTAGCCAGCGACCGCCGGTATTTGGCGGTGCTTTACTGGAAAAGGCCGGCCAAGTGCGACGTCAGATCCTGTCATACCGCATAAGCGATTATAGCTTGTTGCGTAGTTACCTGAGTGACGTGCGGAGAGTTGAGAGTTGGCAGACTGACCCCTCTCTGACCAGTAATCTCTGACAGCTGACCGCTGGCCGATGATATCTAACAATTGAACACTCACATCCGGTACAAACTATTCAACAGTTATACCTACAGATTACAGCCCTACATTATAGTCTTGAGCTTTATCATCAACCAGTTGTTGCGATTTTCCAAGCAATAGTATTGCCGCGACATCACGCCAAGTATTGACCAAGCGTTACGAAAAAAAGTAAGCAAAAACTGCTAATAAACCAATGCCTTTCTATCGCCCAACAGTTGCTAATGTATTGTCATTTTCTACTAGCCACCCGACCAGATAAACATGCTGACCAACCATCTCTCATCACTCATTAACGTCACAAATAATGGACCATTGAGCAACAAAGACAAACTCACAAAGCTATGAAATTGGCACGACACTGTTCAGCAAATTATTGACAGCCATTGTTATGGAATTAGGAAGAATTCTGAATAAACTAGTGGCCCATGGTTGTCTGCTGCTGACGTGTATCCTTTCCACCGGCCATCCGATAAGAAAACTTCTGACCACGAAATAACTACCTTTCCAACATCCTACCACCAAAAATGGACCATTGACCAGCTAGGACCCATTCACCCAGATCGCTGACCACCATATAGCAAACACTGACCACTGGTACCCCGTGTCTCTCCCTCCCCCGACAGGAACAAGCTGGTGGTGCGTCTCGGTGAATACGACACCAATGACGATAACGATGGTGCCAACCCCCGGGACTTCGCGGTGGAGCGAGTCACCAACCATCCCAACTTCAAGGTCAGCTACCATTGGCCAGGCAGCGACCGAGGCCTCGGCGGATGACGCTCGCACTTAAAAACCTGTTCGCAGCGCGGCTGCATATGAATTAACAGAAATGACAGTCGAGAAGGGAGCTCGGGACGGCTGGGGCGGCTGAAGATGTGCACTTCAGATAGCCGCTGTTCGGGGTATCGTTGTTCATGCTACATGGAAAGGAAGTAGTGATCAGTCATACCGATATTCATATGTTAGCTTGAAGCTTTAGTTTATTGTAAGGAAATCATATAAAGCGATGAAAGGGTGTAACAGGCATAACCTAACGTCTAACGGGCGTAAAAACCGTTTAACGTCTCCGAGTTAATTCAACCTGACCTTTTCATTCATTGTTTGTATTTGAGTGCTTTGCTGTACATCTTAGAAAACTCACATTCCATGAAATTACGTCCCATCTGACTTCTCTGACGTCAATCTAACGTCTCTCTAACGTCATGCCGGTAGTTCCCGGTCCTCCACGACGACATCTCGCTGGTAAAGCTGGCGGCCCCGGTGCCTTTCGACGACCTCATCAAGCCCATCTGTCTCCCGACGAACCGCAATCGTGGCGACTACTCCGGCTCGCAGATCGATGTGGCCGGCTGGGGCTACACGGAATTCGGTAGGTGGTCTGGCTGGGTGGCCTAACCTGTGTGTAACCCTGTCCCTCGGTTTTTGTATGTGACCTGTGATATAATCGCCCACTGTGCTTTATGCGCCGTTCTAACTATCTGAAGGATCTGCAAGCTCTTCCTTTTCCTGTTCTTTCATTATCAACGTATTGTCGATGTTTCCACATGATTGGCTCGTAGGGTTAGCGAGAGACGGTGGTGGCATTTTATCTGTCTATATTGTATTCAGTGTTCACATTTAATCTGCTTTGCCAAAATTTAACATTTTTATATAAATGTTACTGATCAATGTCATATAACTACTTAAACAATCGCACCGAGCTATTATACCACCATCATCAATGTGTCCCAAGTCTTTATATCACCAAGTACCAACACATTCAGAATCTGGCCTCTGCGTATGCTCCATGGGTGACATTTGACGTACTTCCGTGCCCTTGCGCCAGGTGGCGAGGCCAGTAACGTGCTCCAGGAAGTACGTCTGCCCGTGGTGGGTATCCGGGACTGTCAGTCCAAGTACGAGAGCGCCCCCAGCTTCCCTCGCCAGTTCCCGGGAGGGTTCGGAGACACCAAACTGTGCGCAGCAGAGAAGGCCGGAGGAAAGGACGCCTGCCAGGTGAGGCTGGGGTGGATGAACTTGTTGAAACGGTTACCTAGCATGGTGTAACGATAAAGGAGTTACTCAAGAATCAACCCTCGTGGGGTAGAAACTTATGTGAAGGGAAGCCATTATGCAAGAAAGAGATTTAACCATCGATCTTTTTTACTTAAGTCTATGTATGCAAATATTCGCTATCTCATTCGCTCATTCATTCATTCGTAATGTCGCTCGTTCGTTCTTTCTCATGTGTTCGTTACACTATTCGCCCGACAAATCAAGATGGAATGTACACTAACAGAAATCAACTCTTCAAAATGAATAAACTTAACAGTGTAGGCAAGAAGTGTGACAGAATATTCCATTATTGAACTGATAGCGCCTTTCCGATTGATGAGTAGGTACGAGGCCCCAGCCGGCCGAACTTGCGCTGTCCAGGGCTGCCCTCTGACGGCAGAGCTTTGCACTAGTAGATCCTCTGTCAACAGTGGCCCGGTGCTGCCACTCCCACTAGATTTTAGGTACTATCGTCTGCCCGGAAGTCTTTGTAGCTGTGTATTGTAACTGCGCCTTAGGCAGCACTGACTGTGGCGTAGCGGTGTTTGATGTATGGCGATTTTTATCGAATTTCAGTTGACATTTGCACCCTCAGGCTCAGGGTAACTCTGAAAGCGGTGTGGCTCCGTATTCCGAACCCCTGGACGATCTGTGTTACATACTCCGTGCCTGAGACATACTTTTCATCACCGTTCCGTGCTTCTATCCTCAAGATACTGAAATCCTTCTCCTCCACGCCGCAACCCCCCTCCGGACTGGACAGGCAACTTTATCTCATGCGGGCTGCTCCCTTGGAGCGGCACCGCTGCTCCCGAGGGAGCGCACCCCGTAGCCGGGTGCAGTGAGTGCCTTGGGGCTGGGTGGCCTGTCCTCTGGACTGGCTCAGCCCCGGCGACTCACTAGGGTGACTGCCCAGACCAATGTCTCCCCCCTATATCCTATCATCCTCCCGGCTCTGAAATGGTCTCATTGGACCGAAAGGGCCTAACCCAAAAAAGACATATTTTTATCTTCAGTGCAAAGTCGGTGGTGAGATACCACTCGACTGTACTCTCAAGGTGCTTCTGACAGCCGTATACTCCATGTTTCCTAACCCTAGTTCGGCTCTGTAAAAAAATATGACTCGTACCCTCCGGTGTGGCTCTATAGGTATCCCGTATCCCCGGTGCGACTCTGTATAACTCTATATCCCGTGCCCCCAGGGCGACTCTGTATGACTCTATATCCCGCACCCCCAGGGCGACTCTGTATAACTCTATATCCCGTGCCCCCAGGGCGACTCTGTATGACTCTATATCCCGCACCCCCAGGGCGACTCTGGCGGCCCGATGGTGCTCGAACAGGGAGGTCGGTACGAGCTGGCCGGAGTTGTCTCTGCCGGAGTCGGATGTGGAACCCCCGGATTCCCGGGAGTATACACTCGCGTCAGTGCCTACTTGGACTGGATTCAGCAGAACAAGTTCTAAGGCGGAGTCCCGGTCGTGGTAACTCTTGTTGAAGACGTGTTCTGTGGACGTGCTGAGGTGCTCTAAGTGCGGTTGGCGGCGTTGAAATGTGATGCTGATGCTCACAGCACGTACTCTTCTAGTGTGGTGTCTGATGATGATGCCCTCGGACATAACTGGTGAGGCAAAAGAAAGTTGAAGAAGACTGTAGTTTTTTTTAGTCGTGGATTTTAGGCATTCACCGCAACATGCTTTTGGCGAAAAACGGCCAAGAAAGATGTGCATCTCTGTTTGTTGAACTGCTGCAGCTCATTGTTTTCAATGAGTGGGTGTATTTCTTATCGTCTTGTGTAATTATATATCGCTCCAGCTAAGAATTGCTGGCTATTCGTGACGGGTTTTAGGACAAAAGAACAACATTGTTGATAACATAAAACAACGCATTCATCCCAGCTCTCAAAGTGAATGCGTTGTCGCCATTGTATATTCGGCACTTGTATTAGCAATGTGTTTTATCGCTTGGACAGCATGACAATAAGCATTTGCCTGAGAAGGGCACCTGCACTCCCCGCTGTGTAATGCCTCGCTCGTTACAGAGGCTCACTGTTCACATTGGACGGAGGCCTGAACTCAGAACCGGAACCCTATCGTGGTATTGGTAGCATCGATCCAGATACTTCGCTTTGATTCCGCACCATAATAAACATTTTTACAGTGTGCTATTTGTGTAACGTCACTTAACCGCTCAGAGTAAACGAGTTGTGGTTACTGTTTTCATGATAAAACAGAACGATCACCGCATCCATCCCTTACAGACACATCACTGATCACACAGTAGATGACTGCGAATAACCATTTATTCCTAATCAGCTGGTAGAGATTACACACACTGCCTGCATACATAAACCTTGAACATTAACTTTATGGTGCATCTAATCATATATGACTTGTAAACATATTGATTGAAACATAAAATGCGCCATTGTATCGATTCTTTTAAGCACAATCGGCCTAGCCATTCTTGAGCTGTGGGAACGGCCAGGTATATGGAGTGGCACTCTGCACGCGCGCACGTGCAAACTGGGTTCCAACTGACTTTTGCACGGCCGGCACCCTACTTGTCTATCATCTGGACCAGATGTGCACTGGAGTACTCTTGCCATATATCATAACACGACAAAAAAGTAAGACCATCATATGTAAGTTTGTGTAAGGCCCACCGCTCTCACCACTCTCTCACCACTCATCTTGATGGGACTTCCTTTGCCATAGTTACAGGATATATTGATTGTCAAACTGTAAATCTTAGTATGTACAATCTTTAGTGACACAAATCCATTCTTATTCTGACCCTCACAGTACATGGTAGTGCAGTGCGTGCAGTGCACTAGTAAATAATCGTGACTGCCGCACTGTGCGTGTGTCACCGGTATAATCACTGTGTTGTCCTTTGATGTAAATCACCTATGTTGGGCTGTTGGCCTGATTTTCATCTCGGTCTTCTTTGGTGAGTCCAGTCCCCTCCACATGACCCACCATATTCCAGCCCAGTCGCTGCTACGGCTGTCCTGGTACGGCCCATTCATGGTGCTGTATCCGCACACCCTACCAAACCACCAGGCCCCTTGGACGCGTCGTGCACAGTTATAGTACGACGAGCCGTCCTGGTCACGGTCATAGGTCGAGAACTTCTCATTGACGCCATACTGCAGACCATCCCCGGCATTTCCCGAGTAGTTGGAAATCCTCAATCTGTAGCCATCCAGTTCAGAAGAGATGGCGAATCCTTGATACAAAGCGTATGCCTGCCTGCCGTTAAACGCCTCTAGGTCAATACGGAGCTCGTACCGTCGGTCCTTTGACGACGTCAGCTGCCTTATCTTTTCCAAGCCCCACCAGAATTCCTGGGTTTCGTTGCCGAATCCTTTCTTATAAGCCGACCATCCGAGGAAGAAATTCTGGCGGGGTTGGATGTCGTTTCTCCGCTGGATCACCGTCCAGTTCCCTCCGGCAGTTTCCATATCGCAGAACGCCTCGACGTATCGTTGTTGACTGTCAACACTGGGCCGAATGAGGTAAACTCCAGATGGGGAGCCGGCAGGCAGGTCGCTGCAATCACGTGGGTGTTTCTGCTTCACTGTATCGTTATTCATAGTCACTGCAACGTCGCCGTCCATGGTTTTTTGTTCGCTGAGTAGACTGCTAAGTTTGTTCAGCTGTGACTGCTGACTGTCGAGCCTCGTAGCCAATTTACGCATTTCTGTATTATACTTTTCCATGGTGATAGCGATAGCTCTCAGTCGTTCTGTGTGCTCGTTCCCTGTGACAGTGTTCTCGTCGTGCTGGGAGTTCTGGCCGATCAGCTGTGTGATGACCTCGTCTAGCTGAGTCTGCTGGCCGTCCAGTCGGCCGGTCAGCTCCTCCATTCGGGAGTTGAGCAGAGTCAGCCTGTCTTCGATGGACTCCAACTGTGACTCGATTCTGCGTTCTAAAGTCGCCATCCTCGACTCCAGCCTGATCTCCAGCTGTTCTTGTCCCGACTGCAGTTGGCTGATGATTGGCTGCAGCTCAGAGTGCACCGCCAGCTTTATGAACTTTGTCAGCGGTATGGACTTGCCCTCGGCACAGCCAGCCGTCACGATCAGCGTGTTCAAAGCTAGGAACGTCGCCACTCTGCCGCTGAGGGCCGACATGTTGACACTGGTGCAGAGAAAGCAAACCTCCAGCGCCGACTGCCGACCTCGAACTGACGGCTCGGAGCTGGCAGAACGTCTGCAGAGCTCGGTGCGATTGGCCTCTATCAGAAGCGTCGCATCCGGCGTCACGGCCCGGTCCCGTGACTGACACAGCGATAAACTCAGCGATAAACATTTCAAGTGGCCCCTGACCGCTCTGTTGCAGGGGCCTTCCTCCTCCTCATGGCAGCCGCATCCATTAACCCGTTCATGTGTACACGTACCTATTGTCTAGTCGGCGCCATTGACGACCGTGGTAATTTTTTTACAGCATCACCATGTTCGGCGTTCGCACTGTGTCCGATACAAGCAACGGTCGCGAACTCAGGCTGCAACGACAAAACTTACATACAGCTAGAAATGCCACTCGTATACCAACTTCTTGGGGGGGGGGGGTATATAGGGTCTTGCTTCTTGGTGTACCTATACCGATATTTGTCGTGACACATTGTTTCAGATAGACACGTTTTTGGGTCTAAAGAATCAACTTCTAAATTTGACCTCATTTAATCCTATCCTGACCTGACCACGACATGAACTTCATCTAAATATGGTCAATATAAGCCGTTTTCACGACGGGCTATCCGGCGAATTTGCACTTAATTTGACCAAATCTGCACCTACTTTCTTTTACAGCAAATATATTCATTTTATGAATTTACTTCAGTGTGTAATCGATGATGCTCTATGGTAATATGACAAAGCAGGCATATAAGCAATTAGTGCACCCCTAGCTGATAGCTGCTAAGAGACCCACTGAACCTGATTTGACCAAATCTGCACCTAATCTGTACCAGATGTGCACCAAATTTGTACCAGATGGCCGTCGTGAAAACGGCTATTATTAACCCGCGACCTGCGGCCGATTTCATAAAGGTTTGGTAGTAATTTACACCTAGGTGCATTTCTCACCCCTCAAAACTACAACCACACTGAGGGAGCGGTTTCATAAAGCTCGGAGGGCATAAATTTCGGCAGTTGTAGTTTTCTGCTTGCTTTGATTGCATTTTACTACCAACAGAACTTTAATAAATATTTTAATTCTGTGAATTATCAAAGTATTAGCATGAAATGACTTAATTATTTTAATTCATCAATGATAAAATTAAATGTGATGTTTAAAACAATAATCAATAGGTAATCAGACAAAAATTTATTTGCTATTCTTGCATTAGGAATTGTAAACAAAAACAATCGTCCAAGGCCATAGAGAAACTACTGCATTCATTTTGGCCGGCTGAATTAGGTTCAGGATATTGATATATATAAATCCCTTTTGTACATTGATTGCTTGGGTGTTCATTTGTTTCTGATATATATGTTTCAGTGTTTGATTTATGTTTTGATGTGTCCAAACGATGAGAGCGTCGCAGCGAAACAATAATAAGCTGCTGCCCAAGGTTTGGCCTTTCAGTTGGGCAAACTAGACCTTTGGAATCAAAATATGGAGGCATCAAAAGATTGATTCCTTTTGGGCATAAATGCAGACCATTTCTAACTTACCAATCACATAAAAATAAGAGAGTGTTTGAAGAAGGAGCATGCCTGATCTTGAACAGAAATGCTTGAACTATCTCCTAAGCAAAATAATATTGCTCCTATCATAACAATTTGAATTCTATAGGTAGTGAAAGGCAATCAAGGAATTGATTCACTTTAAACAGATAATCATAATATTGATTCCCCATCAGCTGGCTAATCATTATTTTGATTCACAGGTAATGTTAACAGATAGGCAACAATGACTTGCAAGAATACAGTATTTATCTTGCTATTATTCTCATTTAGTGGTATCCTCATCACCACAACTGATACCTATAGCATTGTTGTACTTTACCTTCACTACAGTTGATAACAATTCACAATTTTTAAATGTCAAGAATACAAAAACTGAAGCAACAGGTAAAAACCATATAAATAATATAAAAGCACTACAACAATGATAATTAGGGGTTTAAAAATTTCATTTTGCCATTTTACACAAATACTGATTGGTTAGAATGTGATTCATGATACAAAAATAACATACAGTGTGATTTCCTCAAAACAGCTTTTACGTGATGGACAGTGGCTCGGTCTTTTTCCCATTCACAAGGCCAAAGGGACAATTTCTTAGCTTTGAGGTAACACTTTTTGCAAACCTACCACATTTTTCTACCTTTTAAAAGAAAAATCTCACCGTCATGGGCCTTTTTTCAACCGCAACGATTCATTTGAAGTCAAAAGTGTACCCAAATGAATCAAAAAATTGATTCCATGCCCATATTTGGTCATGGCTCCTCCCACCAGAATCAAATTATTGATGCCTCCATATTTTGATTCCAAAAGTCTAGTTTGCCCAACTGCTTTGTTGAGTTTGAGTTTCAGTTTGGTTAGAAGGCATAGCGCCTCTCCTTAGTTCAAGCTGCAAAAACGAGTGCGACGCGGCTAGTTCTGACTACTGAAATGTGAGTATTACATCACTTGCCTCACACAGCTTTTGCTAATTGATGATGTGGGTACTGGGTAATCCACAGCAACTGGTGTCAGTGTTCATGTGTTACTGTTACGGCATAGTTGATGCAGCAATGCAAAGTATCTATGTACCATGAATTAACAACTCAATCTTCTGCCAAGGTCAGGGTGGCAACATGAATGGTTTTGAGTATAAGGATGATGAAACTATTTCAGGCTATGTCAATACAAAAGTGGACTAAAAAGTGTTTGTCATTCTGATCCCATAAAAGCATTTGCAATGACTCATTGGTAATTTGAATTGCTGTGTCTTTTGTCAAAATCCCCATGAATATTTCTATTGACAAAGTACACTGTACAGGTATTTTGCCTGTAGTAAGTACGGATACTGCTCAGTCAGGTGCTGTCACCCGTTTGTGCAAAAAGTCTCCAGACTTGTCAGTTCTTGAGATATTTACACAAAATTTGCTTAGAAAAGTCATCAAATAGTCTAACAGAACAAAACATGCCTCATCTAACTTGACCCAACTTTACCTTATAACCTACAACCTACCACCTACCAACCTACCACCCAGCAACCTACAAACCTACAACCTACTGCAGCTTTTGGTGAATTTTGTATAGATATCTTCAGAACTGGCGAGTCTGGTGACTTCACAAACAGGTGGCAGCACTGGAGCCACTAGCTAAGCTATAAGATTGCCAAGAGCCAAAGTAAGGTTGTTATTAATATCCTTAATCCTATTTTCCAGCTGCTGAAAGGAAGACTGGAGGGCCTTTAGCAGCAGTAGCAGTGGAACTTGGAAGGCTGCCTGGCTGGCCTCTACAACAGAGACGAAGTTTAGAAGTTATTTGTCAACAATGTTGTCCATATTGCAAGAGGTGAGACCATGTACCTATACTTTATTACCTAGGGTAGGTATGGTAGGCAGTTTCCCATAATTTGTTGATTTGGGAGGGAACAGGCAAACATTTAAATAAAATCATTTTGCACTAATCTCTGGCTTTTGAGAGCAATTTTCCACTTCAAATTTTACCAAGAAAAACATTTGCATGTCTAGTCATTAGTTGTATGGCTGTATTACAGTGATGTATTGGGGAAGAAGTTAACAAAACGTGATAACGTTGTTGGTGCATTCAAAGATCTAGTACCGTTTGTCATTAGATTGTAGGTTGGTACATTTGTTGACATGAAGCTAACAAATTAAACAGGCTGGCATTTTAAACAGACTGTAACAGTCTTACTGCCATAGTTGATTACAGGCACTGGTTGTTTTCAGTCAAACTCAAGTTTTGAAGCAAACATTTCACATTTTTTATTGTGTTTCAGTTGTGCTAATTGTGTTCCAGCTTATAAGGTCTTTAGAATGCAATTAAATGTAATACATGTAATGCACGCATGTTGCAGGTGGCTGACGAGCACCAACCAGCGTGTGCAGCAGCCTTTCCGTTGTAAACGGTGCGCTGACCGCGGAGCCGGGGGTTGGCGACCGCCGGCTGGCACTCACCACCGTCCACCCCAAGCTGGCCATCATCGACTGGCTCGAGCACACCAGCACGCTGAACCAGTTCATCAGCTCGACGTTCCCCGACTTCGAGCAGTAGTGCGCCGAGACGCGCGAGCTGTTCAGTGGGAGCAGATGAAGCGACATGGGACTCAGAGCGGCGCCACTGACGTGCAGCTGCAGCTGATCGGAATCGACAGGACACGTGTTCGCGGCTCGGCCACCACTCATCAGCCTGCTGCTCGTGCCGTTCCGTCTGACGGCGCAGATGACCGGCCTGGCGGCGTCCCTCGACGCGTCCGGCCACACCCGGCTGCAGGCGCTGCGCTCGTCGCTTTGGGTTGTAAATGCCGGTGAGCAGTGAGGGTTGCCTCGCTGAGTCGTGTGGGCGCTCGTCACTGTAGAGGTCGCTGTGAGCGCTGTGCTCCTCTTCGACCAGAGGATAGGTGGCGGTAGCGGTCGGTACGCAGTCAGCAGCGTACTGCCACGTCATAGACCGATTGAAGGTCTTCAGTGCGTTATGAATATGGCGCGGGTAGCTCGATTCCGGCGGCGGCGTGACATGGTGACCCCGTGACCTCTAGCCGTGTCGGTCCGTGTGCGCGGCCCATTCGCCCCCGACTTGGGTTGTCGATGGCGGCTGCCGGCGCCCTTAAAGGGACCCTCCCACCTTCAAAAAAGTTAATGAATTGGCATGAAAGTGATGTCGCTCGATTCAGAAAGAGCAAAAACGAATATCTACCAAATTTCACCGAAAAATATTCACCGGTTTTCAAGCTATTAGACTTTTACTTTTGTTTACTTTTTTAGGATCTCCGCTGTTCCTAGCGACTTCATTTTGGAAGTGCGGCGTTCGCGGCAGATGTTGCGCGCAAATAGCATATACCAACACTGCTTTACAAAGATGTTAGTATAAGGTTTTAAAATCGTTAGATCACCGCTGACGTCACAAATTCTAAGGGGGCATCTCAATGCATTAGCCCCTTAGAATCCGAAAACTGCAAGTTTGAAATTCCATATCTCCGAATTAAAGCATTTTTCGATGTTGTGAGTGCCCAAACCGGTATTTGCAGGCCATGGCCACCAATTTGGCTATCTCAACTCAAAACTAATGTTAAGGTGGGATGGTCACTTTAAAATCGTACGTGTTTTAGACAAATTAAAGGGAAGTGATAGTGATATCAAAAAGGTATAATTTATTTTTCTAATGATTTTATTGCGTGCTTTGACTGAGTGTCTTGATTTAAGTTTGTTTGCTTTCAAATTTACGATAATACAACAGCACAGGGTCAAAAGGCGGTTAAGACGTAGAACAGTAGCTGTTACATTGAGGCTTTGTACGCGAGCCGGCCGGCCGAGTGATAACTGCGCGCGCGCGCCGTATAAGAGATACTGATTCGGAGATGCTGATTTCCAAGATCGTCGAGCGCCAAGTTCTGCGATGGCAATATCTCCTGAATATAGTGAACACTGAACACAGCGACAGATGACAACGCCTTGACAATTGTTTTCGTCGTAATACGTGCTACTCAAAGAATGCCACGAAGGTGTGTCGTTGCTTTATTTGCTAGTCCGCACATCTGAGATCGTTTGAGACAAGTGTTTGAAGTTTAACCGGAATCGCTCTGATAGCTGCGATGCAAATTCCAACAGCTGTTATTCTACTAATGAATAGGTAATTATGCTATTGCTGGCCATGAATTATGAATAAATCACAAATTTTGTAAAAGCAAGGATTGTTTCCGACCGGACAAAAGCACACATTTTCAGAAATTTTGGCGGGTGGGGTAGGAAAGGGACGCAGCCGGCCGCTGACTGCACGTTCAGGTGCGTCGTGGCGTCGCTGATGAAGTACACGGTGCATATGTTTATCACCAAGAAATTCATGCACTGTGATATAAAATAAACAATGAAACAATTCCAAACATAACCACCCAGACAGACGCCGATCCGCCCCCAACATGGCAACACGCTAATAATTTCCTCGAAACTCGCTGAAGACGACTCGCCCACCATTTTGAGCAATATATGCCCCGCTGCGGAGGCGAATCGTTCACTCGCCCAGTCGGGGACGCAGCCGGCCCCATCACACAGTGTCAGACACTGAAACAGTTTAATATAGGCGGTTTTACACAGTCTGGTCCAACTATTATGGGACGCGCTTACCGCGGGCGCCGCAGTGCTCGCAAACGTGCAGCGGAGCCGCTTGTCCGTCCACGTACTCGCTGGCGCCGATCTGCTCGATCAGCGACAGTATCCGCTGGGCGGTCTGCTAGCGCGCCACCTCGGCCAGGGCGGACGGACGGCGGGCGGGGCAGTCGGAGAGTTGGTGCCGCTGTCCGGGGCCGCCACGGAAGGAGCGGCCGCCGCCGGCTGCTGGCCAACAATCGGCTGCGACACCAGCTGCTACAGCTGGGCAAGCTGCTGGCGGCCCTCGTTTAGCGTGGTCAGTTCGCGCTCCAGAGCCTCCTCTCACAGAAGTGATTCTCGAGCTGTACCAGCGCCGAGCACAGCTTCTCGTGCTCGGCAGAGTCCACAGCGCCGCCGCCCATGAACTGCTGCAGCCATGCGCGCAGCTCCTTCTGCTCTCTAATGATGTTCTCATAGGCGGCCGCGGTCCCGGTGACTGGATGCGGCTGGAGAGGTTCGGAGATGCGCGCGGAGGCCACTCCAGCGCTCCGGGTTCCAACACGGAACCGGCAGCGGACGGCAAGGCCGTTGTGTGATGAGCCAGGACGGCTTCTCCTGATGTGCCCTCTGCACCAGCTGGCTGCTCACGGCTGGCGCGCTCTATGGGACACGGACACCGTGTTACCGTTAGACGATCCACTAACGTGTTATCATGGGACAAAAAGGGAGGTGTAAGATGCAATACTCTGTGGCGTGCCCTATTGGAAGAGTGGGGAAAAGTGTAAGATGCTGCTATGGGACATGGAAGCAGATGTAAGAGAAGAAAATCTGCCCGAGCTACCACATGCAGATTTTCTTCTCAAGATGCAGGGCTGGAAAATGATCAAAATCACTTCATGTTACATTTTAATTGGATAATACATAGGTACACAATACAAACAAGACAGTACTTTGTTCCATTTCCAGCCATTGCCAAAAACAATAGATGCTTTATGTATGCAAAGCTCCTATATGAAGCGAAGCAAATTATTGAACGAAGAAGCAAATTGACAAAGAACCTTTGACCATACTAGGCCATGGGTGGAACTTTTCAAAGGAAGTTGGGTTATCAATTCATAAAGCAGGCGTCTCATATGCTGGCAACAGTTTTGCGAACAGTTTCTAGAATCCAGTTCTTGAGATATTAACAAGAATATCACTTTGAGCTACACATTGTGTTAGGTTTGCGTTTTTAGGATTTAGGTTGTAGGTTGCTGGGTTGTATGTTAGTAGGTATAAGGTTAGGTCAGATGATATTATTCTATTAAAGGGACCTTCCCCACTTTCAAAAAAGTTAATGAATTGGCATAAAAGTGATGTCCCGTGGTTCAGAAAGATCAAGAACAAAAATCTACCAAATTTCAATGAAAAATATTCACTGGTGTCAAGATATTTGACTTAAACTTGTGTATACTTTTTGGGACCTCTGCTGTTCCTATTACGTCATTTGGTAGCAATAATTTGGCATCCTTAAGCTCGGCAAATGTGCATAAATATATTTTTTTGACTTTCATATGCCATTTAATACAAACATCTCAAGGAATGGAGTCAAGCAACTTTCTATCAACAGTTGGCCGCATGTGAGACACCTGTTATGGTGACAGCGGAAGTTGGTGAGGCAAAAAGATGTCAAACCTACAATATCTGACTGTTACGTAGAAAAAATGCTACACTACCTATCCATTTTTTGAATACAAACTAATTTTAAGAATACAAAGACATTTAGAAGTTGCGCATTGCAAATGACATTGATTTAAAGAGCAACAACGACCTACCTACCTCCAACTTACTAAGCTACAGCCTATCAACCTACAGGCTACAATCCATTTGGCATTCAGGCCTTTTGTATACTGATAATAATACCAGAAGCCTCTTTGGGTATAGCAGCTCACCTTGGTTGGAAGACCTTCAATTGATGTAGGTATGCACTCCAACTCGCAATACTGACAACTTGAGACCAGTGAATCTGTTGACGATGACGGGCAAAAGTATCAATATTAATATCAATATAAGTACCTACATATGATGATGTAGCTGACAACTGACATATCAATATTACACATCACTTGTGGCAAAAAGCATTATCACACTCATTTTATATATTACCATGTCAATGTTGAAGAAAGAACATTCAAGTGGCTCCCTGCAAACTCAGTTGGGCAAACTAGGCGGTGGGAATCAAAATATGGAGGCATCAAAATATTGATTCTCTTTGACCATATATGGGCATACGTGCAGACCATCACAGGAACGTCAATTCTTCAGCAACCGGCTATAATTTCAAGATAGCTTCTTCACAAAATGAAGAACAACGTTGAAGCTACCCGCCAGGCACGAAACAATAGCCCTAACCTCTTTGGTTAGTTAAGGAAAGCGTCTTAAAAATAATCAAGATATTGATTCATCACGGCGGCTAATCCCGGCGAGAATCAATATTTTGATTCCGCAAACAGCTGGCTAATCATTATTTTGATTCTGAAATCAGCTGGTTTATCAATATATTGATTCTGCAAACTGACTTTCTGCAGGCGTACTTAACTCTTCAAATTGATTTATGGAATGTTTCTTGTGTGCAAATAATGCAAATTCAATAAATTCATGAAGATATTATCAGCACAGGATCGTGTAATTTTTTTTCTAGACCTTATTCCCACGGTAGACCAGGGATTTTCAGCACTCGCCCTGGCTCCCTGCTCAAAGCTGCAAGCCTTCGAGGGAATGCGTGAAGGGAGCCGTGCTGACCTTTGTATAGGGGTTGTACTGAGTCGGAGCCGGAACCGAAGCCCGACCATTTTACTCGGAGCCGGAGCCGGAGCTGGAGCCGATTTTTTTCCTCCGGAGCCGAAGCCGTCTGACATTTTCACGGCCCCACATCCCTGCTTTGTAGTATTGATTTTGAGTAAAAAAAAGTTAACATATCGTCTTTCACGTGTTCATGAATGTGTTTCTACGCATCTGTATCCCGTCCCATTTCTGTGGAGTACAGTAAGAGATATTTCGCCGAACGATACACTCAGCCCGTTGCACAAATTGCACAATTTGAATGAAAATATGATACACGGATGTACTTGCAGTCGCAAATAATACGATGATATTCATAACACATTTCACAACGATCCCTGCAATTGCCACACATTTGCCATCACAAAGCCCTGTCGTTGATGCTCACATCCTATGCAAAGCAATACTCACTTTTAGGACACGTCTCTTATTCAATATGGCTACGTATTTGCAAAACATGCAGTTAATAATATTTGAAACAGACCTAACCAATAAGACATACCGTGGACAGGTAAGAAAAAACAAATAAACGTCTGGAGAATGACCTCAACGTCTCGATGTTGCCTAATTACTGAGAGCAATTTTCGGTTTCGAACCAAATACATGAAATAAATATAAACAAAATTTGTACAGATACACTCAATATAGGGTTTATGATTAGCACGGCTACCTAAAACATCAATCCTGTCAGGTTGAGCCACTTATGTCCACACCCAAAGCAGGTCGCTTTGGAACACCACAAGATCCCATAGTACCACCGAAAACGGTCACCAATTGGTCTACTGATCAGCATCTTCAGAACATTCTCGACCGAAAAGCTATCAGTCCTGTCTGTGTTTTGGTTCGCTTCATTTGGGCTTTGCGCACGTTTTTCTACTCCGGTTCTAGGGACGAGATAGCAGTCATCACGCGCTGCACCAGCTCGTTCTTTGACAGGTTGGTGACGCTGTCGTCATCCGGCAGGATAAACACGTGGCGCATTTCACCCTCGGCCCCGCCAGCCACATACACACTTCCTTACGTCATATTGTTTCTCGCCACGAGATCAAAGTTCAAAAGGTCGTGATGTAGGTAGTCTCCGCCCAGCCCGAGTCAGGTACTCCACCGGTTGGTCGGGTGCGGCCAGGTCCGCGCAACGCCGCCCTACTTCGGTCGACGCTCTGGTTGACAAGGATGGCGTTGTCATACAGTTGCCTGTCGACTGAACAGCGATTCAAGACGCCATCCTTGACCCTCTGAAGCCGATCCCCGCAACGACCAGTGTTTGATCCTTGGTTGACCTGCAGCAAACAGTCAACAGAACACAATAATTAGGACATTTGTGGACAATATTAAGGAAACTATATGTGTCATTATTCTACTTGTTCAGCAACTATTAATTTTAGAATATATTCAATAAAAAATTACAGTGTCCCAAAATTGAGTTTTGTCTTGGGTGTCAGAGGGGAAAATTACCCACCAAAAAGAGGGGAGAGAGTGGAAAACTGCTGATTCGATTAGATCAAAAAGGAGTGAGAAATGACAAAAAGCATGCATTTTATTATAGGGTGTAGAATGTTTGATGCTAACTGGGCATCCACACAACTGTCTTTCTATAGGTAAAAAATCTATGTTTTCTTGGTTGGGACTTGGGAGTGGAAAATTGTTCTTAAAAATGGTGGTGAGAGTGGAAAATGAATTTCATTTGGATGTCGTTTCCCACCCAAATAGACAAATTTTGGGACATTGAAAAATTAAAGACTTAATGTCACTTAAATTTCCACTGAACGCCACCAGTTGCGCCAACAACTGTCATCTCATGCAGTTATATAAATTCTGCCAAAAAAGTAGATCTGAGGCCAGTTGTACCAACAGAAAAATAGGTGGCTGCTGGATTTTTTTTTTGGTCTAAAAGTTACTTCACATACAGAGCATGAACGGTACAGCCCTATCCGTTTACGTGCCCATCATGTTAACGCTCCATATGTGAAGCAGTCTTTAGGCAAAAAAATTCCAGCAGGCAGCTATTTGTGTTGATAAAACTGGCTTCTAAAATTAACTTTGGCATGGACAATCCTGAAAATTAACTATCCAGCATTCCCTGGACTGACGTACATTAGACACATAATTTTCTTGAAGATCACGCATAATGTAAATATGGCTTACACCATTCAGCAACTTGCTTTTGTTACACTTACAAATTAAAGTTGTAGCAACAATTGGGTGAGTGAGACACAAGCAGAGGCTAAAACATCCAAATTATGTAAAATACTGGACATGCACTGCCCCCATTTCATGAGTCCACCCAACAATTCTATCATGTGAGACAAAACATTAGGCTTCTTGTAACTAATTTATACCGTAACTTTTAAAGGACATCATGTTTCACTGAAATACTACACCTAAGACATCATTTGCAAAAAAATATAGCTTAAAAAGACAATAGAAGAGTGAGAAGGCGTCCCGCGCCGCTGACGTCGCTACCGCGCCATGTTCCTAAAACCATCTCTTAAAACGAGTTTTCGGTAAGAAACGTTAAGATCACATGCCTGAAATTGAAAAACACACTTCAAAGTATCTTAAAATATGATCCATTGTTACTTACACTTCAGAAAAGGTCCCTTAAACAAAATAAAACCGGGAGCACTACGTTGCATCCAAACACCCACGACGCCGGCGCGAAATGGCGGGAACCGGAAATCGTGGCTAGATACAAAGAAAAAGAATATTTCTTATAAATGAATTATACAACTTAATAACGCATTTTTTATTTTCTTTTAGACAAAATTATGAAAAAATTACAAAGGCTCGTCGTTGATGATAAACAGAGCAAGTTTTAACAGCACGTTTTTGTTGAATTATGGCGGCGAAAACTTTATGCCATTCGTAAAGGTACGCGCGACAAACGGCTGATAGCCATGCAGCGAAAAATTGAAGCGGGGAAGTTTTTTGTATTGATTTGTCGAAAAATCTCGCCGTCATGGGGGTTATTTCCGCCGTAACGGGTCGTCTGAAGGTGGGAATGTCCCAAATTGAATCAAAATATTGATTCTATGCCCATATATGGTCAAAGCTCCGCCCACTAGAATCAATATTTTGATGCCTCCATATTTTGATTCCCGCCGCCTAGTTTGCCCAACTGAACTCTCAGTCTCAAATCTTATCAACTATACCAACAACAAATTTCTGCCAACAATACATTCTCGTGGTCTACAAACAAAGTTGAAGTATCACTTACTGCCTTCAAAGCTCCTGATTCTTGGTCAAATAGTTATTTCAAAATAAATAGGTAGAAAATTCGACTCACTTCCACAATTCGATGTTCAAAACAACTGGTGATGTCAAGTTTGGTCAAAGTTATGCAGCTCAGAGCAACGCAAAATTTTGTGGGATATCAAGAACATGAAAAATTACTTGAGTGTAAAATGCATCGCTTTATGAAACCGATCTGCTGCATTTCTCTCCAAAAACAGCTGTTGGGCATAAAAGTCGACGTAGTAGAATTTCGGTCGCAAAATACAACCCCGTTTTCTTTATGAAACCGCTAGGGCATAAAATCCGGCAAAAACGGGTGGGAAATTGCGCCGGATGTATTTTACTACCTTTTATGAAATCGGCCGCTGGTGGGGGGGGGGGGCTATTTTTTGCCCCCCCTCCAGACTTTTCGATATATCTCCAGAACCACTGCGCCGATCGTCACCAAACTTTCAGTACCCTCCCGGACATCAATTTTACACATTGTGACCAAAAATTTTTCCAAAGGCTATGATAGGTTGGCCGGAAATGACGTCAGAGTGACGTCATGTTCTGCCGTTTTCGACCCAAAAAAGGGTTTCGCGGGAAGAGCTGTCAGGCCTATAGCTTTGCAAATACAGAAAAATGATACGACATAAAAGCTGTAGAATGGACAGGGCTACAAAACTGCTATCTCGGATTTTTGAAAATTTTGGATTTTGACCCCTCAAAAATCAAAAAATAGATTTTTTGAATATAATAGCCAAAAAATCCAAAAAGTTTTTTGAATTTCGAAAAAACCGGAATATATGTGATAGTCCTTACCGCCTTCTATCTACATACCAAATTTGAGATCGATACCTCTTTTTTTGGCCAAGTTATAGCGAAAAAACTGTTCAAAATTGATGACGTCAAATTTTCAAACTCAATTTTCAGCAATTCTCGACCTCGTAACGCAAAACAAACACCACCATTAGACTCCCCGTGACGAGCTGCATCAAATCAATACCCATTTTATGCAAAAATATCAACTTTGAAATTTGACCTTTTTTGACCTGACCTTGACCTGACCTCCACCAGAAAGTGACCTAAACCGTACCTGATGGTCTTATAACCAACACCATTGAGTTGGAAATGAAAAACTGGCCATAAAACATGCATCGCATAACCTTAGTAAAGTTGGGTTCGGCTCCATATCAAAGCGTACAAAATCCTAACATACAATCATTAAAACATACAAAATCGTAACATACAACGCGCAAAACCTACAAAACAGGCCGGGTAGGGGACAGTCAAAACATACAAAAGCGCAGCGTACAAAATCGTATCATACAAAAGCGCAAGGTACAAAATCGTTTCACACAAAAAGGCAGGAGATAATTAATGACATTAATTAAATTACGCATCATGCAAAATCGTTCCACATTAATTTTCATCATTTCGTCGTCCTTGAGATGTCAATTTTCACTTGGATCAAAACCTACAATTTCCACTGCGCTTCGAGCGACATCTTTGTTACAGGTTTGCGCAGTTACGAAACTTTCCTCTAGAGGCCTCCTCTGTCAACGCACAGGCAAGCTTCGCACAGCCAATGTTTTTTGCTTGTTTATACAGTGAGCGCCGGTCTCGGAGCGGCGGGGCGTCCCGGTGCCGCAGCCGTTCCCTCCCTCAGGCCGGGCAAGGTTTCCCCTCCTCCGTAGACGGCGCTGCCCCGCAGGAAACGGCCAAGGCCACGTCCCCGTGGCTCACGTTCCCACTCCCGGCGCGCCGTCTCTGGGAGAGCGAGACGACGCTGCCTTCTCTGGGAGAGCGAGACGACGCTTGGTGCATCGAGTCACATTCTGCTTATATTGACAAGAGCTACCGGGACAGAATTGGTAAATCAAATTGAAAACTGCCAATGAACTTCAAAAAATCTAACATGGAGGCTGCTGGAGTATTTTGCCACACACCATTTGCTAGGGGGAGGCGTAAAATATACCCAGCCGATAACTCAACTCAAGAACCAATAGGCGCAGCGAAACGGGCGAGGCGGCTAACAAAAGAACGTGACGAGACACTTCTGATGATTTAAGTTCAGTTGCAAAGTCACAGGTCGAGTTAACCCTCGCCCATATTGGTGTTTTGCCAGCCGCGAACGTACAAGGGGTTGTTGGACCCCCCTTGCCGTTTGGCCTCTGATCGAGCTAGAGCTTGGCGGGAAAAAACGAGCATGCTGCCCGTGACAAGAGAAAGCCGATGATACCCAATTTTAAAGTTCTAGGTCATTGGTTGACCTTCCAGGTCATGTCAATGACCCAAAAGTCGGGAAAGTCAGGACGTGTTAGAACCTCGTAAAGTGTGGGTGCTGAGAGGTTTCTTTGTGTGCGGACTGTTGAATGTTAGCCGTTTTGATCACAGATGATGTCTTTATGCATTTAGGCCTGGTCGGGTCAGGTCAGGTCAGGTCAGGTCAACCAGTAGGGGTCCTGCCGGGAATTCGTAGTAGGTGTCAACCGCCTCCGACAGCTTCGTAATGTGTTACGAAGGTACCAAAACTACTTCGTAAATGTTCAAATGATTGCTAAATTCGAATTCAGCTCCAAAAACTAGCATAGATGAAACATGTAAAACTCGAAAATGAGCCGAGGTCATCAAAAGTCAATTACCCGACCTGACCTCCAAGTGACCTTGACACCCACCCTAATGCATGGGACCAACATCATATCACATTTTTGAACGCTTGAAACCACGAAAATACTGCAAGGGCGCGGCAAATGCGAGCCTACATACGCCGAATCGCGATTCCGGCCAAACATGGTCTCGAAAAGTAGGTCACAGGTCAAAGGTCATTTGGGTCAAGGTCATGAATTTTTCAGGGCAGGTATAACACTGATTAACCCTCGCCGGCCGAAGGGGGGGGGGCGGGTGCCGCCCCCCCCCCATAGTTTTTTCGCGATAGCTCCGAGCACGCTGGCGATAGAGCTGAAACTTGGCATACCCGACCTTTGATTCAAGCCGGATATTTTGACACCAACCGCATTTTTGGGTCAGGTCAGGTCACTGACCTATGACGTCATAAGTGAACCTCTGCACGGTCTTCAGATGTCGCAACTTCGCAACGTCCTCACTGCCAGAGGAGATGTCACAGGGAAATGACAGGGACGGTGCCACGGATTTCGCCTTGCGGGGGCAGGTTTTCAGAAAAAGGGCCCAAACAAGATGGGGGCCCAAACTTTCCGAAATAGGTATCGTCAATACCATCAATACTGTGCAAGCCTTTATTTGTACCTTGACCTACCATTCCCACAACCGTTGCCTTCTACGCAATAACTTTTGTGTTAAAAGACACACTCTCGCATGTGTAGGGGGTCGGATAGACCCCCCACGGTTTTTCGCAAATAACTCGCGCAAAAAGCGGCCGATCAAGACGAAACTTTCAGTACCCTCGAGTTGATCAATTTTACACCTACTCTGAAAATTTCATGACCCTGACCCAAGTGACCTTTGACCTGTGACCTATTTTCCGAGACCATGTTTGGCCGGAATCGCGATTCGGCGTATGTCGGCTCGCATTAGCCGCGCGTTTGCAAGCTTTTCGTGGCTTCAAACGTTCAAACATGTGATTTGCTGTTGCTCCCATGCATTTGGGTGGATGTCAAGGTCACCTGAAGGTCATGTCAGACCATTGACCTTTTGTGACCTCGGTTTCCCTTTTTCGAGTTCTACATGTTTCTAGGCTAGTTTTTGGAGCTGAATTCGAATTTAGAAACCATTTGAACATTTACGAAGTAGTTTTGGTGCCTTCGTAACATGTTACGAAGCTGTCAGAGGCGGTTGACACGTACTACGAATACCCGTCACGACCCCTACTGGTTGACCTGACCTGACCTGACCTGACCTGGTCTAAATGCTTAAAGATATCTGAGATCAAAACTAACACGATATTCGTGATCAGCACCCCGAAAAAAACCCTCAGCAGCCACACTGTACAGTAGGTCTACTAAAAAAGTCCCCCGCTCCAGAGGCGGCCGGCCGGCCGAACCCCCGGATTCCAGCCCCGACTCTATTGCGCAGGCCGCGGCAGTGACACGGGTCAGGTCGCGGCGCCCGGCGAGTGGGTCAGTTGGCGGCGGCCGGCCGTGGAGTGAGGACGCCGTGTGTGGGGCGCAGAGATGCCGCAGTGCAGAGGAGGGGAAGATAGTGACTCTGCACGATGCCGAAATGATGCCTTTGTGATCTAAATTAAACACATGCACTGCAGTGCATATCCTCCCTTGCCCCATTCCTATTATTGTTATGAATTCGTGGTCTTGTTCCTTTTTTTACCTTCACCCGTGCGTATACTAATGTAACCTACCTTTCCTACCCCAGTAAAACTTTCCTTTATTTGCCCGCCCTTTTCCTGAATCCTTCACAATTAAGTTGTGACGTAACGCTTCCATTTTTCACCGAGCCGATTTCGTTTTGTTTTGATCCGCGATCCGCCCATCTCAGAATGCTACCGTCGAGGCTGCCGAGCGCGTCAGTGCACTGTTCGTTGCGTTACCGAGTTGTCACCGTCAAGCAACCAGCCGCCGCAAGAATATACCCCAGAGGAAATATTTTGTTTGCCCACCTTACATAGTCCTCCGCGGGCCGGATAACACCCGCCTTGATTTTAATTTCAACTGTGATTTTGCTGTGCTTGTTTGGGCATTGATATTCAGTGCAAGATGGAGAAGATGACTGAAGAAGCGTTGGTAAAGGAGAGGACGAAGCTTCGAGGTAAGGCTACAAAGCTGGTCAATGATTTAAAAGAGTACAGAGCAGGATCTGTGGATCAAGATGATCTGGCTTACAAAATCCATGTTTTGAGTCAGCTGGAGGAGCAGATGGTGTCACTGCAGGGTGTGCTCAGTTCTAAGGGTGTACCCGATGAGACGTCTCATATTGATACTCTGAGGGAAGAGGTGTTCAAGGCTCGGCGTCAGCTGATCAGGGTTGAGAGTGCTGTAGTGGCTCCCCCCGCCCCAACTCAGTCTGATGTCACAGATCTCAGGGTGTCTGACGTCAAGTTGCCAGTGTTCAGTGGGGACTTCCTGCAGTGGTCAGAGTTTTGGGACCTCAGTAGGCGGAACTATGGTCAAGCGTACCCATTTTCGGGAACGCATTATCGTTCCCATGTTTGGGAACGATAAACCCATATATGGGAACGCCATGTAGGCATTATTTAAAACACGATAAAGAACCGTTAAATGACGTCCAAAAAATATAAAACGATCGTGAACCGCCTGATATTTGTCTCAATATTGTTGGGAAAGAGTTTGATATTGTAAGGCCCATCCTAGTTTCAAATCGTTCCCCTATTTCTAAAGCAGTCCATCATCCGGGCCGCGAGCCCAAATTTGGGAACGCTCTCGTACACTGGCGCTGCAAGCGTTCCTTATTATGGGAACGGCGTACCCAAAATTGGGAACGATTTCACCGACGCCTTTCAGGGGCTCTTTTCATTAACAAACATTACGTCCAACGCCGCAAATTATTGTTAACGCAACAATCATCAGATGACCTTTCCGGCAAGACCGTCGCATGTTTCGCCCGGTCTTCTGCGCTTTTATTCCCGTCGATCTCGCAGCGGGCACGCCCCCCTCTGCAGGATTACGTAATTCACAACGCTCAGCGATGTTCAACAAGGTCTTCCATACCTATATCCACCGTCCGCGCCGAGGGTGGAGACATGTCAAGCACCTGTCCGTTTATCACCGATAGTTGACGAGCACAAGGAAGTATCCAAAAATGGGAACGCTGAATATGTTACACCCTCAAAACACCTAGTCCCAATGAAAATCTAGTTTTTTCCTTTCTTGATGAGTGTAAGTGGCAAAAGGCCTGGTAGGATGGGCACGAGGAATGATCGAAATCAGCATAAAAATTATAAATAAGCCACACAGAGCGACCTATATAAGAGAAATTCCCCCAAAACGATCACGCTTAGAAACACGGAAGACAAAAACCACGCTCATGACGCTCCTTATAAAACAGCTCTAAACAGCTAGCATCCAAATAAAATATGTCTTTCTGGGATGATAAAATACAGCTGAATAATTTTAAACCACTGAAACTGAGTTTACAACAGTAGTTCGGTAAAATCACTGACGTTCCATGCGGACGTGCGCCCCGACACCAAATGTCACCAATATTACCCCCGGACTGTCCGCGTGTTCGCTTGCATATGTCAGCATCTGGTGTCGCTAGTATGAAACTTCATAACCAGGCGAAAATTATTATACTTGACCTCAAAATGTAAAAAACGCTTCATTTTCCTTAAAATTGCAAGTTAAATGTAGTATAACCCATGTTTTCACCATTCCATCATTTCAAAAAATCATTAAAAATATCATTCGACGGTCAATTTCCTTGTGCAACGGTCAGATTAAAGATAATTTTATAGAGATTTAGTAGATACTTAAATTAGCGTGCACTTTTTTGAGACGTGATGCACTAATGAGTTTTAGTGGGCGAACGGCCGAAAAATTACCTTCCGTTCCCATAAATGGGAACGCCCGTTCCCATATTTGGGAACTCCGTTCCCAAAAATGGGAACGTTCCTATATTTGGGTACTCATGACCATAGTTCCGCCTACTGACCTCTACGAAGTTGCTGTACACACCAACCCAAGGTACGCAACTGTACAGAAATTTGTCTTACTTAAGAGTCACCTGTCTGGTCTTGCACTACAGTGTATCAAGGGCATACCAGTGTCTGACGTGTGTTACGACTCTGCTGTGGACACATTGAAGGACAGGTTTTGTCAAACGGAGAGAGTAAAAGAGGAGATAATTAAGGGGCTGCTGAACATGCCGTGTGCAACCGATGACTTGACCTCGATGAGGTCTTTTGTTGATCATCTGACGTCTCACGTGAGGACTCTAACAGCGATGGGAGTCGGCTGTGACAGTTTTTCCAGCCTGCTTCTACCCATAGCAAAAGGAAAACTGCCTGAGCCGTGGAGACTGGAGTGGGCGCGGCAGCATCAGCCGTCTCCAGGACTGGAGGAGTTCCTGCAGTTTCTCCAGAGAGAGATGAACATCCGAGAGGAGGCTGGCTTCTGCAGTAAGCGTCCAACAGCCCAGGAGAGAGGCTCCCCACCCACAGTGAGTGCTCTTGCGGTCAGTCAGAGTCGAGTCAGCCCAGCCCCAGCCAGTGTATGGACTTGTGCAGCATGTACTAAGTACAAGCATGGCCTGAACAAATGTTTTGCTTATCAGAGGATGTCTGTGGAGGAAAGATGGGCAGTAGTGAGGAGAGCTGGGTTGTGTTACCAATGTCTCGGACCCCACCTTGTTCGTCAGTGCAAAAGCAGGTCATGCACGGTGTGCGGTGCTGCACATCACACGTCTCTGCATGCCGCTCCTGCTGCTGCGCTGCCTGCAGTCCCTGCTCGTGTAGCCGCACCTCCAGCGGCTTCTGGGCATGCTGCTGCGGCACCTCAGGCTCATGCGCACGCATCTGCTCTGCCTGCTGCTCCTGCACCTGGCGCTGGCATGGATCCGCCTGCTGGTAAGCAGCCCGTGTATGATGTTCGTCAAACTTGGCAGCCCGGCTATAGGTGGCAGCACTGTTCGGCAGCGGTGAGTGCTGACTGTGTTGGCAATGACATGCATGGCCAAGTGTGCTACAACCAAACTGTACTGGTTGATGCTGTTGGGCCCCTGGGCACTAAACAGGTCCGTGTCATGATTGATGGGGGATCAGACTCTTCATTCATCAGGGCCTCTGTCGCTGAAGAGCTCGGGCTGGCGGTACTGGGACAGGGGACATTCGCCTGTATTGGATTCCCTGAGCGTGTTGAGGAGGCACGCACCTATGACCAGGTCAAGGTGACCTTGAGGAGCCGTCACACAGGTGAGGGAAAGGAGCTCCAGTTCTGGAAGAGTGATCGCTTGTGTGCGCCTGTAAATGACAGAAAACCCGACTTTTTGTCGCTCCCAAGTGGTGTGAAGCTGGCTGATGATTACCAGGGGGGACCTGTTGATCTGTTGATCGGCCTGGATCAGATGTACCATGTTGTGCTGTGGAACCATGTCCAGGTCTCACCAGCTCTCAGACTGATCGAGACGATCTTCGGACACGTGCTGCACGGAGCAGCGCCGAGCCAGCAGCAACCAGCGCGCCGACACGTCTACCGATGCCAAACCGTGGAGCAGATGTGGACACTGGACGCCGTGGGGGTCGCCCAAGATGAAGTGAGTACCTGTAAGCCTAACTTCGAAGAACCTACCTGGGTTCCTGCTGCGAATCGCTACGAGATGTCGTTGTTGTGGAAGTCGGACCGTCGCCCCGTCGCTAACCTGGCTGTTGCAGAGAGTCGCACCCGCCGTATGACCGAGAAGCTGACCGCAGAGGAGTTCGACGAGTACGACAGTCACCTGGCCAACCTGAGGAAGACCGGCGTCATCGAGGACGCGCCCATCGCTGAAGATCGAGAGTCTGCGTTCTACCTACCGCACCACGGGGTGCATCGGAACGGCAAACTCCGCGTGGTGTACGACGGCTCGGCAGCTGACGGCAGCGGCTACAGTCTCAACTCGTACTTGGAATCTGGTGAGAATCTGCTCAGTCGAGTGCCTGCTGTCCTGCTGAACTTTCGCAGAGGTCCGGTGGCCTGTCAGACGGACATCCAGGCTGCGTTTCACCAGATTCTTGTACGCCTAGAGGACAGACCTTACCTGCAGTTCTTTTGGCTGGATCGTGTGCTGAGGTTCCAGAGAGTACCATTTGGTTTGAAGTGTTCGCCGTATATGCTGCTGCAGACTGTTAACACCCACCTCAGGTACCAGAGCGCGGAGCAGGACCTGTGCGATAAGGTGCGCTCCGGTCTGTATATGGATGACATATGTCTCACCTTCTCTAGCAAGGATGAAGCCTGCAGAGCGATGGAGAAGACTCGCGTGATATTCCAGGAGGCTGGAATGTCTCTGCACAAGACGCGAGTGACCGGGGACGCGTGTGAGGATGCGCCTGTCCTGGGTCTGATGTGGAGCACCACTCGTGATGAGCTCGCTGTGGTTGTCCCAGAGTCGACCTGTCCTGTAACCAAAAGTCAGCTGCTGTCTGCTTTATCACGACCGTTTGACCCGCTTGGTGTACTCGTGCCATGGATCATTCGTGGAAAGGTCCTCTTCCAGGAGACTTGGAGGACTATGCCGCCCGGCGTGTGGGAGGAGAGGCTGCCGGAAGCACTTCAGGCAGAGGTCAGAGCCTGGTGGGTCTCAGCCCGTCAGCTGATATGGTTTCCCCGACCGTGTACCATTACCTTATCGGAGGAAGCGACGTATCACGTGTTCTGTGATGCCTCAGCCGTCGCCTTCTGTGCCGCTGTGTATGCTGTGCAGGGTGGGGAGGCGAAGCTCCTGATCGCCCGGAGCCGACTCGCCCCCCTCTCCACCCAGCTGACCATCCCCCGCCTGGAGCTGATGGGGGCCTTGATTGGGGCGCGTTTGATGGATTTCGTTAGGAAGTCGTTGAACATGTCGTCTCCTACAGTGTACTTTTGGACAGACTCTATGGACGTCATCTACTGGATCTCCTGTGGGAGGCCACGGAAGCTCTTCGTGGAGAATCGCGTCTCGGCCATCCTCCAGCTCTCGCGCGCGGACCAGTGGCGACACGTCAGGGGTGAGGAGAACCCGGCGGACCTCGGCACAAGAGGTATGTCTCTCGAGTCACTGGCGAAGAGTGCCATGTGGTGGCACGGACCGAAGTTTATCGTTGATGGCGTGGACACTGTTGATGTGTTGCCTGTTCCAGCTGAGCCCAGCACTGACGCGATTCAGGAGCTGAAGCCGACCAAGACTGGTGAGTCGAGACGTGTGGAGGCCTGCACTGTGAGTCGGGACTCAGAGCGGCCGCCGACCGTATCTCTGTTCGATGTGACTGAATGTTCGTCGTTGAAGCAGGCGGTGAACCGCTACGCCTGGGTATTGAGGTTCGTTGACAATGCCCGCAGACCCCGAGCGGAGAGAGAGGATTCTTCGCAGCTGACCACCGAAGAGAGGAGGCGCGCACTGCGGCTGCTGATCGGGGAAGCGCAAGAGAGGCACTTCGGATTGGAGCTCGAGGCTCTCCGCGCTTGCCAACCTCTCCCGGTAAGATCGTGCCTCGCAAAGCTTCGCCCCCAGCTGAGCCTGGACGGAATCCTAGAGTCGGTGCCGCGCACAAACGAAGCCCCTGTTATCATTTTACCAGAGTTCGCGCACGTAACCACCCTGGTGATTGATGACGCTCATCGGAGGTGTTTCCACCAGGGCACCCGCGTGACGCTCGCTGTAGCTGCCGCAGAGTACATGGTGAGGCGGCGAGCTGTTCGCCGTGTCGTCGACACCTGCACCCGATGCCGGAGATACCGCGGCCTGCCGTACCGATCGCCGGAGGGTGCGCTGCCGACGTTCAGGACCCAGCCTGCACGACCGTTCTCCAAAGTGGGAGTTGACTTCATGGGGCCACTGTATGTGGACGGGCACCAGAAGAAGGTATGGATTTTGTTAATCACCTGTGCCACCTCACGAGCGGTACACCTAGAACTCGTCCGCTCTCAAGCGTCGTCTGACCTCATCATTGCATTAAGGCGCTTCTTTGCACTGCGAGGCACCCCCATTCTGGTCTACAGCGATAACGCTCGCACCTTTCACGCGCTGACCGGTCACCTTCCCCACTGTGTGACGTGGAAGTTTATCCCCGAATCGGCCCCGTGGTGGGGGGGATATTGGGAACGACTTGTAGGAGTTACCAAGAAGGCTCTGAGAATAACACTGCACCTGTGCCATCTCAGCTTCGAGGAGCTGTCGGTTACTCTATATGAGCTGGCTTTTGCGATCAATTTGCGACCTCTCACTCAGGATGACGGAGAGAATGTTCTCACACCCGCCCACTTCTTGTTCGGTGTTACTGCTATCAATGGGGTTCTCTGTCCATCTCTGAACGAGTCTCCAATCACCAGGGCCTGGAGACATCGGAGGCGAGTGTGCGACCACCTCAACCGGCGATGGATATCTGAGTACCTGAGTGCCCTGCGGTGCTGGAGCACCTCTCCGCGCGGCCGGCCGAGTCGTGTCCCCGGCGTCGGCGACGTCGTCCTGGTGCGAGACGAGGGGCCGCGCGGCGGGTGGCCGTTGGCCCGCGTCGCCGAGCTGCTGCGTGGGCCGGACGGGCAGGCTCGCGCCGCGGTGATAGTGCTGCGCGGCAGGAACACGCGGCGCCCTGTCAACAAACTCTACGCGCTGGAGGCCGCCGGCGAGTAGGCCTGCGATGGTGACTGTTAGCGCGCCGCTCGCAGTGAAGTGTTGTGTTTTGTTGTGTTTGAAGTGCCTGTTTTACCGTGTGCAACTGTAACCGGTTTTCGAAGTTCATAGAACTTCGAGTGGGGAGAATGTTATGAATTCGTGGTCTTGTTCCTTTTTTTACCTTCACCCGTGCGTATACTAATGTAACCTACCTTTCCTACCCCAGTAAAACTTTCCTTTATTTGCCCGCCCTTTTCCTGAATCCTTCACAATTAAGTTGTGACGTAACGCTTCCATTTTTCACCGAGCCGATTTCGTTTTGTTTTGATCCGCCCATCTCAGAATGCTACCGTCGAGGCTGCCGAGCGCGTCAGTGCACTGTTCGTTGCGTTACCGAGTTGTCACCGTCAAGCAACCAGCCGCCGCAAGAATATACCCCAGAGGAAATATTTTGTTTGCCCACCTTACAATTATATCATAATCCTTCAATAATCCGTAATGACCATTCAACGCAAGCAAGCAAACAAAACAACCCGTTCAGCGGCGACATCATCTCGGATAAAAAAGCGACAGTGATGATTAGAACTGACTTAGCGCGAGGTCAAATCGAGGGGTATATAACTATGTATCATATGCCGAATATTTTATTCCCATCCAGCAAATTAAGATTGGGGATCTTGTCCAACAAGTCAGCGGCCGTTCTAGACACAGATAAATGCTTTGTTTTCGGTCGCATCATTATCTGCAATAATTTGAAGCGAAGTTTAACCCTCGCCGGCCGAGAAGAAGGCGTGGATGCCGCCATCATATATTTTCTTTTTTGCGGTAGCTCAAAGCACACTGATGATAGAAGGCTGACATTTCATATGCCTTACATTTGATTCAAGCCGGATCATTTGAAATCAACCACGTTTTCATGTCAGGTCACTTAACTACCAGTATAACGCCTTTTGGGGCGACTAACGGAGCGAGCGAGACGGTGGGCCTTGCACGTGCGAAATTGCGAGGGGGTACCTCCAACTGACTTGTGCATGGCACCCTACTAACCGGTCTCTAGCGATGTGCCAAATTTAAGCACAATCGGCCGAGCCAATCTCGAGATCTGGAAGTGGCACCCTGCACGTGCGCACGTGCAAAATGGGTCCCAACTGACTTGTGCACGGCACCCTACTAACTGGTCCCTAACCGTGTACCAAATTTGAGCGCCATTGGTCCAGCCGTTCTCGAGATCTGGAAACGACCCCTGCACGTGCGCACGTGCAGCAGCACCCCAACTCTGGCACATGGATATGCAGTGCCTAGTGCGTGCCTACCTACATGCCAACTTTCAGGGCAATCGGCCCAGTAGTTACCGAGATATTGCAACAATTACAAAACTGACATCTCTTCGTTTTGCACGTGGCACGTGCATAAGGGGTCACCCACATGCATCGGGAATAGTCCAATACTTGGTAGAAGGAATGAAGCTACCCTACAAAAATTACCGCGTGTAAATCGGTCAAGTGGTTGCTGAGATATAAGCCTCGCAAAAGCGTCCGCACGGCCGGCCGGCCGGCCGGCCGCTCATACTCAGAAATTTCCGTTAATCTAAGGAAAGACTACGCTCGCTTCGCTCGCTCCGTAATGACGTCTTAAGTAAACCTCTGCAGACTGCACGGTTGTCGGTTATAAAATGAATAATGATGCAAATCCGTAATGCACTTAGTGTAATATAAGAACCAGTAAAACGCCTTTTGGGCGAAGAACGAGCGAGCGAGATAGTGAGCCCTGCACGTGCGGAAGGGTGAGAGGGTGCTTCCAACGGGTTTGCGCAAAGCACCCTTCTTAATGGTCGCTAGCGGTGTGCCAAATTTGAACACAATCGGCCCAGCCGTTCCTGAGATCTGGAAGCGGCATTCTGCACGTGCGCACGTGCAAACGGGGTCCAAAATGACTTTTGCACGGCACCCTACTAAATGGTCCCCAACCGTGTACCAAATTTGAGCGCAATCGGCCCAGCCGTTCTCGAGATCTGGAAACGCCCCCTGCACGTGCGCACGTGCAGTAGCACCCTAACCGCAACACATGGGAATGCATTGCCTGGTGGGTGCCTACCTGTATGCCAAGTTTCAGCGAAATCGCCCCAGTAATTACCGAGTTACTGAAATGGGAACAAATTTGGCACCTCTTATTGTTGTATTTTGCACGTGCACTGGGGGTGACCCACATGCATCGAGAGTATCCCATTTTGGGTAGAAGGGATGCTGCTACCCTACAAAAATTACCGCAAGTCAATCGCCCAAGCGGCTGCTGAGATATGAGCCTCTCAAAATCACTACTTTTGCAAAACAGCTTGAACACCCTTGACTTTTCACGTGGCACGTGCCACGACGGTCACTGAGATGTATCAAAAGTAGTCAATTACGGGGTAGAAGGGATGGGGCTACCCAACAAAAAAGACCGCAGGCCAATCGGTCCAGCGGTTGCTGAGATATAAGCCTCTCAAAAGCGTTACAGGCCGGGCCGGACCGGGCCGGGCCGGGCTGGGCCGGGCCGGGCCGGGCCGGGCCGCTCATACTGAGATTTTTCCGTTATATTGAAATATATATTACTGTATGCCTGGCCTATTCAAATACATTAGCCAGAGGGGTGTGGTAATAACTGGTGTAAGCAAATTGACCACGGTCAAAAATGCATTACCAGAATGCACTAAAGCCAACATTTTGGGATGGTCTCGTTCCTAAGTCGGCTAAGAGCTTCGGTCCAGAAAATAAATTTATCGTTGGCATACAGTAAAATACATACCAAACTCGGCCGGTGATAAATTTTCAAGACCTCAGTCCTTACTGATTTTTGAACTCGGCCTTCGGCCTCGTTCAAAAATCCAGTAAGGACCTCGGTCTTGAAAATTTATTTACACCGGCCTCGTTCAGTATTATATATTACTGACCGGGCCGACGAAATTATTTGGAAATGAGGTTTGCAAAATTGACGCAGGCCCGAGTGCGAAGCACGAGGGCCGGAGTCAAATTTTGCAAACCGAGTTTCCAAATAATTTCGGACGGCTGAGGTCAGTAAGATTTTTCCTACATGCCGCATACCTGCTAAGTAGTTTCGACAGGTTTTGGCGATACTTTTATGCAATTGTTTTGTCCATAATTTCCTAACAGTGATTGCGCTACTGCTGTGTTTTGTCCATAATTTCCTAACAGTGATTGCGCTACTGCTGCGGATAAAGCTTTAAAGGAAATTTATAGAAGAAAATGCATCAAAACACCTTACTTCAAAAAGAATCGCGCCTGAAAATATCAACTCAGAATGGCACAACAACTGGATATCCAAGGAACATAATACATGAATAATTTGCCACGACATAAGAACAAGAAGAAGGTATAATAATCCTAGTGATTAAACGTGAATTTTCCAGTGCTCTTGCAAGAATCTTTTCTTTATTTATGTAATCGTACTTTGTTGATGCCCTATGTGAAAAAACTTTCGTGAAATACATTATATTTTCCATATTTTACATGTTTGTTTCCAGGGAAGGACTACAACTGTCAAATGACAACGCAATAACTTAGGCCCAAGGTCTCAGTGGACATATCAAACGAAGATAAGATAGCAAGCGATAACGGATTTCGATTATTAGGCGCATATGTTAGCATAATTTCGGCTTTGTAACCAATGCAAAATATTTCAAAACCCTTGATAAGCAGAGCAGATATTTTTTACCAAAAATGTTAGTTTTCTAATTTTACGCAGCAAATATCATGCAATAATGATGTCCATTATACATTCCCTGTCAATTATACCTCTGGGCTAATGCGATAAACTGTAGTTTAGAGGTCATTGCCCTGGGCAGTAAACTCGGGCAGTAAACTTTTGTTTCCTGCCCGGCCTATCAAATAACATGGCATTTTGACACCGACGTTTCTTGGTCATAGTTTTACTGCCCGGCTCGTGCTGTGCTTAAGACATACCCCGGCATGTAGGAAAGACTCACTTCGCTCGCTGCGCTCGCTCGCTCGTAATAATGGGAAAATATGGAAACTGTTGATTTGGCGTCGGAAATGACCTAAAACTATACCTCAAGCACATGAAATCGTGACTTCATACATTCTTGGCAAGGTTTAATGCTTCACTTTTGCATTGTTCACCTTGCGTGACGGAGTGCTCGTCAATAGGAGTGCTTCGTCAATAACTCCCGATCAAAATGAGCTAGCCAGTCGGGACAGCCATCAATGGACTCTGCAAGACTTGCCGAATCAAATGTTATGCCACATGTCCTCCTTTCAACAGCTTCGTGACCTGTGTTGCCCTAACATGACATTGACCTAAACATCCTAAATGGCTTCACCTAAGCAAACAAGCATATAAATCGACGCGTCTGAGAACGAAAACACGATTGTATCGAATTGACGATAATGCGACCATTTTTTGCGAAGTTATTCACCAAAAACCGATCCAATGCCTTGGGGCCCTTGACCTGCCCTAAGAGGTCACTGATATTTTAAAATGGGGTAACAGTCGCTGCGTCACGTAACGACGCACTAAGCGCTCATTTTTTCCGCGAGGCTCTAGCAGTTAGCTCAATTATAGGAGCTAAACATGGGGTTGGGGAATCGCTCCCTTCTCACTCACTATTTGGCCGGGATAATGTTTGCAATTATTGTTAAAATCTAACATTTTAAGATTTCAAATGACCCATTTTCCCGCCCAAGTCTTTCAATTCAAGGTCACATAACACCAGGTCACGTCAAGTGACCTTACCTCAAGGAAAGTTCATGTGCTCATCGTATCTAAATACATCGACTAACCGATCACTTTAGAACCGTCAGCGATTTCAATGGGCAACAGTAAATGTATTTGAAACGTTTACTTTGCAAGTTTGACATTGCTGACAGAAAGGGCGGGTCAATTTTGAGATCGCTAAAGTCAATGGGAGAAAGTTGAACTGCGCTTTTTTTGGACGTAACGCATAATAAACACTCTGAAAACATGTGGTGCCTGATGAGATACAATACTGAATGAGAAAATTGTTTGTTTTGTTGGGAGCCATCTTTTTCAGTCTGAGAAGGCCCTTGCAGAGCTATGACATAACTGGTCTGGTGTAGTAATTGGGTTGTGCGAGCCAGCGACAGTGATCTGCGGAAGCGAGACTGTTCCCGTGGGACGATTGCCCCGTCGGGACGGTCCAGCCGTCTCCCAAACGGTCACCCGAAGAGGATTATGTGTCCTGGAATGGATCCGACATCAACTACAGGTTGGCTGGTGGGGTGACCTCCAGTCCAGAGAGGGAAGCATGAAGACTAGGGGCGATGCGGATTGGTTTTTCTTGAGGATAGCGAGGACGGAAGGAATCTAGCACCCTTGACCCTTCCTTATACTGAATGTATCTCAGACTGTTAAATCTCCTAAGCGTTTCTTTTTCTCGACATCGTCAAAGTGTCATTAATAAAAATATGAAATCCGGGAGGATAAATTAAATATAGAAATTGTGGCCAACAGAACATTATCAGTTGCGTTCAACATACTCGTAAGCATGATCACACACCCAGCTTACACATGAGCCATGTAACAAATACTTTTGATAGACATGCTTAAGTTATGAAATCATCTAAAGTGTTTGTTAAGTTCCACGATACGGATCTAATATCCTGCTATGCATCATGACCATTTCTGGTCAGGTCATGTCTTTGAACATAGGCCACATTCTTCAAATGACCTTTAAATATCAACTTTTGATTCATTCGAAGCGTTTTGATAAGAGGAACAAGAGGCTGGTAAAATTAATTTCATGCAAGTTTAGCTTAAAACTTTAAGTGTTTGTGGAAAAGCAATTGGTTTTCTCATATACCGATGGTGGCAGTTGGTGTTATTTACGTGCTAAGCCGTTGACCTTAATTAAATCTGACAATATTTTTCAGACATAGCGGTAAACGAGCTGATTGTTGTGTTAGGTTAGGCTCTTTCGGTCGATTTCAGAGTGGGAAGGATGACAGGAATTAGGGGGAAACAGTGGGCCTGGGCGGGAGCCCTGGACCTCATGCTCCGCTGGGGCCGAGCCCATCACGTGGGTTGGATTGCCCTGACACATGGATAGCCCTGGGCGGTGTTTCACTTCACGGCCCCGCGCTGCAGCACGCTGCGCTGCGCTGCCATGCATTGTTGCGGCGGTTGGTATGAATTCGGCTCCGCGCTAGCGTTACGAGCTTCCGAGTCTGTTGATGTTTCCATGGAAATTGGAAGCCCAATGCACCGGTGCGCGCAACGCACCCTGTCCAAGCAAAATTTTACCGTCGATGACCTCTGGTGACATGATCTTTTGCTCTGACCCGATCTTAAATTGGCTGAAGTATTTTTTCTTCTTTTTGCTACTTTTGACGCTACTTCGAATACCACTTAAATGCCCAAAGCTGAGTTATAAGAATGATGCTCAATCCCCATTTCCCCTCCAACAGGGCGTGAGAGTCTACGCATTTCTGTGGGGCACGGGCTAACAATGACTATCTCATAATCATTGTGGCCATGAACATCTACTGCCATTCTTTAATACCGGTTTCGCTGCGCTGAGCGGTGGCCGTCCCGTTCGTTGGATTCTACAGCTGGCTGGCGGAAAGCGTTACTGGCCGCCCGTCCACCGCCCGCGGGCCGGACCGAGCGGTCCCGCTGACCCTACCTGACCTGAGCCCGGCGCGATATGGGACGGGCAGACGGGGGTTCGGCTCAGCGAAGGCAGCGCCCACTGGTGCTGGGGACTTTTTTAATAGACCTACTGTACGACTTTCGAACAGGTCCCGATGTTCCCGACTTTTGGGTCATTGACCTAACCTGAAAAGTCAACCAATGATCTAGGACCTTAAAATTAGGTATCATAGGTATCATCGGCTTCCTCTCGTCATGGACAACACGCTCGTTTTTTTCCGCGAAGCTCTAGCTCGAGCAGGGGCCAAACGGCAAAGGGGGTCCAACCGACCCCCCCCCCCCCCATACACATTAGAGGCTGGCAAGCGCCGCACACATGCGAGGGTTAACCCTCGCCCGTACTGGTGTTTTTCCAGCCACGAACGTATAGGGGGCGGGAGTCCGTTGGGCCCCCCTTGCCGTTTCGCCCCTGATCAAGCTAGACCTTCGCAGAAAAAAACGAGCGTGCTGCCCGTGACGAGAGGAAGCCGATGATACCCAATTTTAAGGTCCTTGGTCATCGCTAATGGTCATCGCTAACCTTCCAGGTCAGGTCAATGATCCAAAAGTCGGGAAAATCGGGACATGTTAGAACGTCGTAAAGGGTGGCTGCTATGAGGTTTTTCGCGGTGACGATCACGAATATCATGTTAGTTATGATCATAGATGATGTCTTCATGCATTTAGGCCAGGTCGGGTCAGGTCAGGTCAGGTCAACCAGTAAGAGTTTTGCCGGGTATTCGTAGTAGAAGGCAACCGCCTCTGACAGCTTCGTAACATGTTATGAAGGCACCACAATTACTTCGTAAATGTTCAAATGGTTGCTAAATTCGAATTTAGCTCCAAAAACTAGCCTAGATACATGTAAAACTCGAAAAAAGTGAACCGAGGTCATCAAAGGTCAATGACCTGCCATGACCTTCCGGTGACCTTGACACCCACCCTAATGCATCTCGAATGGACATTCGGAGACCTGTTACGCCCCATTAGGCCTAGTGTGGACATTCTGAAGCCTGGTATAGGCACTTTGTGGCTTGATACGGGACTTCCGAGGTCTGTTACGGTCTATGCGGCCTGAAATTGGCCTTCTGAGACCTTATAAGGTGCCCTCTGCGGGCTGGTCTGGGCCTTCGGAAACCTTTCAGGTCCCCATTAAGTCTATTATGAAACTTTAAAGGCCTACTAGAGGCCTCAGAGACCTGGCTTTGCCCGTTGAGACTTGATATGGTCCTTCTGAAGCCTGGTTTGGGCCCCTGAGGCCTGGTATGTGCCTTCTGGTGTTCGGTAGATCCTCAGCTTGGCATGGCCATTGGAGCCTGGCAAAGACCCTTTCGGTAGGGACGCTCAGAGGCTTGATATGGACCTTTTTTATACTACTAGGGGGCTTCTGAGGCCTGGTATGGACCCTCTCAGGCATGATACGGGCCCTCCCAGTTCTTGCAAGGGCCTTCTCAGTACTGCTGCAGGCCCTCATGGGCCCTCTCAGGTATGGTACGGGCCCTCCTAGTCATTGCAATAGTCCTCTCAGTACTGCTGGGGGCCCTTCCATGATTGCCATTGACATAACCCTCAGTAATATGTCAGGGTATGGGCCATCACATAACTTGTGGTGGCCCCCTCAGTACTGTTATGGACCCTGCTGTGGGCCCTCTCAGTACTGATATGGGCCCTGTCACGGCTGGTATGGGCCCTCTCAGGCATTTTACAGGCTCTCGCACTCCTTCCACGGGCCATCTCAGCACCGCTGCGGGCCCTGTCATGACTGGTATGGGGCCTCTCCTTCTCAGGCATAATATGGTACCTCCCAGACCTTGCCTGGGCCCTTTCATATATTGAATGGGTCCTCTCAGACGTGGCATGGGCCCTCTTTGGCCCGGACGAGCCCTTTCTACAGCCTGGAAAGGTAGGACAGGACCACAATCACCCAGGATACAAAATAAATGATTTTCTTTCACCCTTTTTTTGCTAAATTGGGCCCTTTTCCAAAAACATGGGCCAAAGCCCGTAAGTTTCATCTTGGCGGCGGCACCTTGAGAAGGCCCCCTTTCGCTTGATTCCCCACTCCTGAAGTCATTTCTACAGCTCTGCCCAGAAGTCTTCTTTCTGCACAGCCAGAGAGTATTCCGTCCATACCTGACCTGCTGGCTGAAAGAGGGCCCCAGTGTTCAGAGTTGGGGGGGCGACTGCCCCCCCTGCCCCCCCTGTGGCGCCGTCCCTGGGAAATGAAACTTGCAGGATCTAGTATGCATTATGAGTCTCACAACTTGTATATCTCGGATTTTCCCTTAAGGTCATATGAGGTCAGGTCATTTTCGTGACTTCACCATTATAAGTCAATGGGGAAAAATGAAAACTGCTATTCTGGCGCCGGGAACGATCTCCAACTATCTCAAGCACACAGAATCGTGATTTGATGCACTCCTTGCAAGGTTAGATGCGTCACTTTTGCAATGTTGACCTTGCGTGACGTCATTTATGACGTCATCAAGGTCATATTAGTTTTTCGTCAATAACTCTTGATCAAATCAAGCTAGCGAGTCGGGAAAGCCACCAATGGACTCAGGAAGACCTGCCGAATCGAATAATATGCGACATGCAGGGCTGCGGAGTCGGAGTCGGAGTCGGAGTTGGAGTCGGTCGGAGTCGACAGTTCTGCCCGGAGTCGGAGTCGGAGTCGGAGTCGCCCAAATCTTACCGACTCCGACTCCGGAGTCAGAGTTAACGCTGCATGGCTCACCGTCATGCACTGCACCTGTTTGATTGACGATACTGCACTCGAAATTAGATTTTGTCGGTAATAGGTCATTTTTCTGTTTTGGACGAACGTTTTCAGCGAAAGAAACAGAAGGCGGTGAATGCCCCAGAACCTGCTTTTTAAATCTGCATGTTATTTTTAATGCATATTTGCAACGCAAGGCCTTTGGAACGCACATGGGATCGTTTCAGGCAAGATAAAAATATCTCCATTCTGAACTTCAATATCATGATATGGGTATTCATAGAACCGTCCGGAGTCGGAGTTGGAGTCGGAGTCGGAGTCGGAGTCGATTTTTGAAGCCGGAGTCGGAGTCGGAGTCGGAGTCACCCTAAAATCCATCGACTCCGCAGCCCTGGCGACATGACCTCTTTCGACCAAGTTCGTGACCTGGGGGTGCTGACCTGACCTTGACCTGAGGTGAACACCCCAAGTTGACCTGACCCGGACAAAAGGTTTATCATTCGACGCGCCTGAGCGAGGCGAACACGATGCTGCCAAAATCGGCGCCCTGCGGCCGTTTTTTGCGAAGTTATTCACCAAAAACTGAACCGTACATTGGGGCACTTGACCTGACCTCAGAGGTCAACGGTTGACCTAGGACCTTAAAATCGGGTACCAATCTCTGCGTCTCGTAACGGCGCACACGCTCGTTTTTTTCGGCGACGCGCTAGCTCCACCAGGGGCGAAACGGCGAGGGGGGTCGTACCCGCCCCCCCCCCCTCCCCTCGGCCGGCGCGTATGTAGAAAACCGATAGGTCCGGTGAGGGTTAACCCTCGCCGGCCGAGGGGGGGCGGGTGCCGCCCCCCCCATAGGGTTTTTTCGCGATAGCTCCGAACACGTTGGCGATAGAGAGCTGAAACTTGGCATACCTGACCTTTGATCCAAGCCGCATCTTTTGACACCAACCGCATTTTTGGGTCAGGTCAGGTCACTGACCTATGACGTCATAAGTGAACCTCTGCACGGTCTTCAGATGTCGCAACTTCGCAACGCCCTCACTGCCAGAGGAGATGTCACAGGGAAATGAAACTTGCAGGATCTAGTATCCATTATGAGTCCCACAACTTGTATATCTCGGATTTTTCCTAAAGGTCATATGAGGTCAGGTCATTTTCGTGACCTCACCATTATAAGTCAATGGGGAAAAATGAAAACTGCTATTCTGGCGCCGGGAACGATCTCCAACTATCCCAAGCACACAGAATCGTAATTTGATGCACTCCTTGCAAGGTTAGATGCGTCACTTTTGCAATGTTGACCTTGCGTGACGTCATTTATGACGTCATCAAGGTCGTTTAAGTTTTTCGTCAATAACTCTTGATCAAATTGAGCTAGCGAGTCGGGAAAGCCACCAATGGACTCAGCAAGGCCTGCCGAATCGAATGATATGCGACATGACCCCTTTCGACCAACTTCGTGACCTTGGGGTGCTGACCTGACCTTGACCTGAGGTCAACACCCCAAGTTGACCTGACCCGGACAAAAAGTATATCATTCGACGCGCCTGGACGAGGCGAACACGATGCTGCCAAAATCGGCGCTCTGCGGCCATTTTTTGCGAAGTTATTCACCAAAAACTGAACCGTACCTTGGGGCACTTGACCTGACCTCAGAGGTCACCGGTTGACCTAGGACCTTAAAATCGGGTACCAATCTCTGCGTCTCGTAACAGCGCACACGCTCGTTTTTTCCGCGACGCGCTAGCTCCACCAGGGGCGAAACGGCGAGGGGGGGTCGTACCCGCCCCCCCCCCCTCGGCCGGCGCGTATGTAGAAAACCAATAGGTCCGGCGAGGGTTAATGCGAGGGTACTGAAAGTTTCGTTGCGTCCAGCCGCTTTTTACGCGAGTTATTCGAGAAAAACCGAGGAGGGGGAGGGGGTTCGCTCGGCCACCGCCTATACGGCGAGGGTTAGGGTTATTCCAAACACCTGAAATTGGGCTTTTAGCAGCATGGACTTAAGAACCTCGTTCTGGACGTCCGTCGTCAAAAACTGGGTTAGCCCGCGCCCCAGTGGCGGTCTCAGCCAACTTCGCCCTAGGTGGGGGGGGGGGGGGCATATGTTACCACCCAAGATTACTTTACTAATATAGGGGTGGGTTACCACCCACCCCTAACTCAAAAACTAAGAGGGCTAGAAAGACGCGGAAAAAGCAATCGATAGCTCTCAATGTGTACAGTCACCAGCAGTTGCTACCCATCACCCCCGGACGGCGGGGGAGCAAGCTACCACCGCCCCTGCGAGACTAGCGCCGCCATGCGCCAAGAAGTGGAAACACCACGTGACTGAGGCCACGTGAGGGCAGGGTCACGTGATGGAGGGGCGGAGCATAGTAGCTTTTGCGCCCGACACTAACTGAAATGCGGCGCTGTGATTGGGCGCCTTAGCATGAATGAAGCCCCGGAGCCAGAATCAGCCGTTCGCCTTATATGGAAAGTGAGCCTTTGCGTTTCACTGTTCTGTATTGGTTTGAGAGCCACGGCACCATACGAATTGTGAGCCCCTTTGAACGGGTCACCGCCCGAGGCACTGAGGCGACGGCTGTGCCGGGTAAAGTCTAGCCTGGTGGGAGAGGTGGGCCAGGGAAAGTGCGATCGAGCAGCCACTGGGACGTGGATTGGTATTATCCAACCGCGACAAACGATGTCAGCAGCCTCTAGTGTCTATGACACGAAAAGCTAGACAGACAACGTGGGCAGTGCCCAATCAAAAGCTACTAAACGATCCAGTTAAGAAGTTGGCGAGGTAGCCAGACCAAATAAAAAGTTTTTAATTCGATTTTGGTTGACAAATGACATACAAGCCCGCTGTGATGGACCAAAAAAGGAGTGGAACAGTTCATACAACTTCTAAAAAGCTCAACGATTTAAGAATTCAAAAGTTAAATGTTAAACTTCAGCCTCCATGTTTAAACTCTGGTCCGGCGCTGGCAGGAAGCTTATATTGCCATGTTGCAATTCCACTACGTTGTACTATAACCAATAGTTCTGTGAGAGCAGCAACTGAAAGCCCCGTTGGAGGGGGGGGGGGGGGAGGGCGGCGCGAAACGGCCCCCTCTCTCCTTTTCAGTCGATATCTCCTAAAGTATAGCAAATGTCGCCACCAAACTTTCAAGATCCCTTCGGGCATCATTTTTACACCTTGTGACCAAATGTTTCCAGAGCTCTTATAAAAGGTTAGTCACAAATGACGTCAGAGGGCAGAGGCGGATCCAGCTCAGAGGTTTGGGGGGGGGGCAAACCATAAAAATTTATCGATTCTTTCCATGCATCGTCCATAGGCGTAATGTTAAAATCATGCCGTTTGGGGGGGGGGGCAAATGCCCATTTTGCCCCCCCTGGATCCGCCACTGTCAGAGGGATGTCATGTTCTTGTCATTTTCGACCCAATAAAAGGTTTAGCGGGAAGAGCTGTCACGCTTACAGTTTTGAAGATAACGAAAAATATTCAAGATCAAAAAGATGTAAAATAAATAGCGATACCAAACTGCTAACTCTTATTAACCCGCGCCCCGCTGGGCTATTCAGCCATACGCGCTCTGCTGGGGGGGGGGGGGCAGATTCTGCCCCCCCTGTCTAACTTCCGAACCGATGGTCGTAGAAAGACGGGGAAAACGGCAATTGAAAGCTCTCAACAAGGCGGAACTTAAGAGCCCAAATTTTTTTGCTTAAGTAGGTCAGAGGTCAGGTCAAGGTCAGGTCAAGGGTACAAAATGCAAGTTTCTACAGTATCGGCCTCGCACCGTAGTTGCCGAAGAATGGACTGAGACTGATTGCCCAAAACGTGTTCTTAGACTACCAAGACAATATTCGTTGCATACAATGTCATTCAAAGGTCAAGGTCAAGGTCAGGTCAGGTCAGGTCAGGTCACCAAAAACAAAATATAGTAAAGGGCATGTGCGACACATGTTTTATGGGTCATTTTACTCATAGAATTCAATAGGCACACTCAATAAGTGATATGGACCACCTCTGGATGAATTTCAGGTCGAGGTCAGGTCAAGGTCAGGTCAAGTGAGGTCAAATTTTGAAGTTGGTTTTTAAGAACTAAAAAGGTGTATATCTGATGCAGTTTTTCACGGCGAATCGAATGGTGCTATTTTTGTTTCCGTACGAGGTCTAGAACTTCCAAAAAAAATCATTGTTCAAAATTTTTGTGTGTCGTGACGTCATAAAATTTTGAATAACTCCCACATTTTTTAACCGAATCTTCTAAAAATTGGTATGTAGGTGCACATAGACCACTTATCTGACATATATTTCGTTTTTTTTTTCGATACACTTAAAATTTTGGATTTTATAATTATTTTCCCAAAAAAGTCAGTTTTTTGAAAAAATTTGGGCTAAAATCCAAAATTTTCAAAAAACCGAGATAGCCATTTGATAGCCAAAGTGGAATCACGCATAACCTTTTTTTGTTACATCTTGATTCCTTTAAAAATGAAGATGTTAGCGGCGTTTGAAATTTTGCCGTTTTTGAGACGAAAATGGCGAACATGACGTCACTAAAACGTCAATTTCTCAAAAAATTTCCGACGGATTTCGCTCAACTTTTCAGGGAACGTGTCAAATTGATGTATGATAAGGTACCGAAAGTTTGACGTCGCTGGCGTAACGCGTTTAGAAGTTATTGGCGAAAAACGGGAGGGGGGGCAGATTCTGCCCCCCCCCCAGCGGGGCGCGGGTTAATCGGTGAAAAAATGCGACCTTTGACCTGACTTGTGACGGCATGGGTTGCACCTAGGTCAACGAAACCTGGTAACAAGGTAGTTCCCAGGTGGAGCTATCGAACGCTCTTTGAATGTTCAAAATTGGTCGGTAACTTTCCGAGATCTCATGTGGAAGGCGAAACGGCTGCACCACCCGATCAGGTGGTAGGGTCTGCCAATAGTTCAAGGGGGCGCGGATTGTTTATTCACTCATACAGTGTCATTTATTTTGAGAACACCTTTCTCACGCCATGACATGGTCCTCTCGTAATAGAACGAGATGAGGAGAGTGTTTTAACTCCTCCTTATGCACGGCTCTAAGTGTCATTGAGCTATCAACTCTCACCGGTTTTCGGACAATGAAGTTCTTAGTTCATACTGAATCCAATTTTATTTCAAACAATTGTCACTGTGCTAGTTTTATTCTTATACGTTTTTGAAAAAGCGCTGAAGAAGTCTTTGATAGACGAAACCGGTCCACTTATTCTTTTTCTAATTGTTTTTTGAATATATTCGTAGACTACTGGCTCTTCACAACAAAATTTGAGAATGTTTGGTATTACTTTGACCCGAACGAATTGCAGCTGAATTTTCCCTCTTGAATGATTATGGACAGCTCGCGAAATTAACTTCAACCTAAACTACCGACAAGCAGAAGAAAATCCGATACAAGCCTACCTCAATCCTCTCACCTTATTCAACCGTTTACACGTTAAAGGCATTTGTTCAGTCCGAGTCGCTATGTCGACCACCCGCGCCGTGCTGGGGGGGGGGGGGGGGGCGCTTTTATGCCCTTCCCCCCTGAGGTTTTTCGCGAATATCCCAAAAAAACGGCGACGCGACGCGTAGCGTCATTCAAAGTCAGGTCACCAGGTAACGTCAAGTGACCTTACCTCAGAAAAAAATCGAAAGCTCGCTGTAGCTAAACCGACTGAGTGATCACTTTAAAACTTTCAGTAATTGCTTAGGGTAGCAGTAGGTATGTATAAAATGGATACCTCGGATTTTTTATGTCTGTGACCTAAGGTCAGGTCAATTTTGCGAGTGCTCCATTAGGTATAAGTCAATGGGAGAAAATTGAAATGCGCCTCTTTTGGACGAATTTCGTTCTACACCCTCTCAAACATCGGTCCATAGGTAAACATGACACACTGAATCGGAAAATTGCACCTGTGACCCCTGTGTGTGCCCCTAAGGTCATTTTAGTACATAAAAGGTCTTCAGAAGTTTTTTGACTTTTGACGGAGACGTGCTAGAGCGGTGAAAACACCGTTGATCTGAGGTCAAATTTGAGGTCAATCAGAGCGGTGCCCTCTGGGGGCTAAACCGTTGATCTGAGGTCAAATTTGAGGACATGTTGGCGAAAGAGCGTTAAAAGAGCTATAGAATGCGCTTTTCCGCGGCACTGTAGCTCTATTGGTTCCCGAGTTAGCCGTCGGGTGTTAAAAATCGTTGAAATCAACAAAATTTGACCTTTGATGAAACCTGGTGACCTGACCTTTGCCCTGACCTTAACCCGCGCCGGGCCGGTGCTCTGAGATTCCGCGCCGGGCCGGGGGGGTGTCTGAACACCCTCCCCCCTTCTAACTCGGCTCCTTGGCCACGTAGCGACACGCGGTAAGCGGCAATCAAAAGAACGTCCAAAATAAGGACGAAAACACTTCGGTCATTTTTTGGGTCAGGTCAAAGGTCAGGTCACCAGAGGTCACCAAAGGTAAAATGTTGACTATTTCAACATTTTGGAAACTGCCAACGGCTATCTCGGGAACCGATAGAGCTACAGCGCCGCGGAAAAGCGCATTCGATAGCCCTTTTACAGACCTTTCTGAGTAATGCTCTCAGCTTTGATCTCAGGTCAACGGTTTAGCCTCCAGAGGGCAAAAACTCCAAAAATAGCCGTTTTTACGAAAAATGTTTTTTCGGCAATAACTTTTGACTCAAAAGAGCCATGACATTACTTTTGCCAGCATCGTGTTCCTCTCGTCGAGACGCGTCGAATGAACTATAAGTTGACCTTGAAAGGTCAACTTGAAAATTTGACCTCTGGTCAAGGTCATGACCTGACCGGAAAAGGTC